>NC_069145.1:32194575-32212911 GCF_943734635.1 Anopheles cruzii
GAGGTAAAAAATGAAGCGATAAGCCCTGGGGTCGGTCGCTGTCTGCTCGCGGCGTCGACAGCGATGGTTAGCCATTTACGGCGCCTGCAAGGTATGCAAACCGGAACACCCGGTCAAAGAGACAAACATTAAGATTCTATTTGAAGATGATAATCTTTGTCTTTATCCGCCGTCGTCGCCAGCGGCAGTGGGGGGGATCGGCACAGAGGGCGCGGTAATGATCCGTGCGCTGATCGGAGGTCTCCCTAGACGGCCATACGTAACCGTACTGTTAGTCTCCGGGTCGCTAGCCTGGGAACGTCCGCTCTCCACGCCACCACGCCATGGCCTCAGGCACCCAAACTACAAACCTCTGTCCGCACACACACACGCGCTGTGTGTGTGTATCGCCGCCGGCAGGCTTTGTGGTCGACAGTTGTCGAAGGGACGACGGAAGACGAGGCGCATCAGATAATGTCAACCCTCTGGCGTACAGCCGTCTTTAGCAAGCTGTTATCATTTAATTTCCAGTTTCAGGCTCGTCGTAGATCGGTGGTTGCCCGGGGGGTGGGGAAAGGGGCCAAGAAAAGTTGGCCGGCCATCAACCCACGGCCCACATCCTACGGTGAAAAGGGGTTTCCTGTGTTGGGCCGGATCGGGTGCGTAGAAGTGGAAGGCCGCATTGTTCGTGCCGGTGAACGGGAAGATAAAACTTTTACCTTTAAAGCCCGGTGCCGTTACCACCCGGCAATTCCCCGCAGGCCCTTCCGGTGGACGGTAGAGTTAGAAGATGGTAAATGATGTTTTATTCATAGACGGACTCTGGCTGGGTGTGGGCCCCCCTTCGACAGGAACCAGTGCCAGTTCCGGCGTCAGGACTAGTCAGGCACCGGTTCTGTGAGGGCCCACTTACAACGGCGCGGTGTTGTAGACAAATAAATCAAAACTTTGTTTCGCACGGTCGCTGCGTTTATGATTGTGTGCTAATTTCACTTCTGGGCTCATCAATATTTATTCGCCCAGCGATGAGGTCCCGTCGTGTTAAGATGAGGTCTTCTGGCGAGGTCCTCCGGCGTCCTGCGATGTGTTGTTGCACATCGCACCCCAATCAATTAAGGAGAGAGCATATCGGTCCCTTAATCGGGGAAAAAACATGGGACATGAAACAAGGACATTCGTGTAGTGGTCCCGTGTGTATGGAGAGGGAACCGAAAGCGAGGCCCGTGATCGATTCGAGGGCGGGTTTTTCAAAAGTTAATTTATTTCACAATTGAAATATTCACGAAGCCGACAAATTGGGTTTCCGAACTCCTGAAAATCACTCACACACAAACGCACACAAATCGAAAAAAGTCCTAGCCCCGTGGGGACATTTCACACCGAATTACCCCGCACAGGTGGGATTAGGTGTACCCACTGGGGTGGTCTGGGGCCCACCACCCACAGGCGAGTTGAAGTAATCATTTTAATAAATTATATTAATTAAACGATAACATGGCCGCACGCGTACCGCTTACTCTGTAGCCGATTGGGAAGGTTGCGATTGGAACCTCTGCCCCGCCTAACGCTTAGTGACAGTTAATTAGCACATCCAGGCGTGCACAACACTGACACGCCGCATCACCGCCTACCGCTCGTGGCCGTACGTTTGTGTGCGCTGAAATCCGCTTCGATTACTGTCACCAAGAGCGGGGCGAGTGGTCCGATCGCCCGCCGATCGTAAAATTTACCACACCAATTTGTGCATTTTGAACGGATTTTATAGCGCAAACTTTCGCCACACGGCTCGGTGGCTTCGATCACCACGTACTGCGTGTTGCCTAACTTTCAGGCGCGCGCGATGTATGGGAATTCGCGTGCGTAATAAGTCGCCCCGTTCTGGTTCCCGGAAACCCCATTACCGTGTAGACACTTAACAAGATTGAGCAACGGCGCCACGAGTGCCGTTAACTTAAAAACGCATTAAAATAATGAGAGAGAAAAAAAGGAAATCTCCTTCATTTCCATGAGGGCCCGCTGGGACGAGTTGGGAAACTTTTCTTCCTCCGCCGCGTGTTTTTCCTTTTTCTTTTCGGTGGGCTACAACTTTTCACTCATCGCTAATATTTATTATAAATCATCGAACTTTTCCTTCGATTCCCGGAAGACGGGAAGACAGAAAACGACGACGCACGACGTGCAGGCACACTTCCGGTTCCGGTTGGCTCGCCTCGCGCCAACGAATCACATTTATCTCCATTTCGCTGAGTATGTGTGTGTGTGTATGTGTGTTGGCTTTCGTGGCCACCGGTTACACGTGGAGCCGTAGCTGAGAAACGAGCTGAAATCATTCATTACGTCACGTCTATTCGGGCCACCCCGGGCAAAGCGGGCAAGAAATCGCCGTCAAGTTCGATCTGACTGAGTGGCCTCCGTCGCTGGCCCCTGGTCTCCTGGTCGACCTGTGGCTCGGCTATGTTTGCTTTCCACCGCATTTGGCCCTGTGGCCCTAGCTTTGACTTCTGTTCTTCTTGCTCCATGACGCCTTTTTTGGGCGAGAACCTGTTACGGCCGCTGCGGGTACGTCCATCCGGGAAGGCACGGTCCATCCTTCGCCCAACCGGGCAATGGGAAATCAATATTATTCACTTTCAGTTTTCGCCACAAGACGGATGTCTTGTGCCAGTTACTCCCGGATGGTGTGGTCCTCTGGCCCGTACTTCGGAGAATTTTCCCGGAAAAGTGTTGCCCCCCCACGGCCCTCCCCACGAGCCCGTTAATTGATTACTGCACAACGCCACCCTTCCGCGCGGAGTTGAGCTGCGGTTTGCGGTCCTGGGCTGGTGACGCCAGCCACGTTCTCGAATTTCCGCCCAGGAGCGGTTCGGGCCGAGAGCGGCTGAAATTTCACCATAAGTGGGCTAATCACAAAAGTATGTGTGTGTGTGTGCGTGTGTTTGTGAGGTTTGGTCTCATGATTTTATGGTCTCTTTGCTTCGATTTTTACGCTCGATCGAGCGTTGAAGTGAGCCTGTCGGCGGAGGTGCCATGGCCGCTTCGGGGCGCAAATCAATAATAACTTCATCAAACCACAGGCGAAACTGTGGCGGTGGGGGCGAGGTTTCGGGCTAATCATCGGATGCCATCGCTCATTACGCACGAGTATTTGATTTAGGGACGATACGGCCACGATCCGACCGGAGACTTCTCCGGTGGGCTTTGGGAAAAACTTGTTTCCCAATCAGCTCAGCGGGTCCATTTCATTACTTCCTCGTTAATTCGTGGACGGCTCATTTCAGGCGCTTGACCCCAGGTGTGTGTGTGTGTGTGCGGTAGTTAAAATATGTTACACGTCATTATTTAGTAGTTACCTAATGCCGGCGCATAATGGGCATCGCTAATGGTGGGCATGGGCAATCGATAGCGATGACGGCCGGACATCCATCACACCTTCCTGTTTGTTGCTGGCACATTTGGCGTCAATTGCGTGTGTAATGTTTGCATCATAATGTACCTCGAAATGAGAGCCGAGGCAAGTGTGAAATCCGGGGCGCGCCATGTGTCATGTACGATTGGTTAAATTTTTGACGCCCATAATGGCGCCCAGCGATTGCAACCGAAATGGTAAAGGACATTTTTAATGTAATTTGGTGGCACTCAGGGGTGTGTGACATTAGTCGAAATTGCTGCTGATTAAATGACGCCTCTGCAATCGCTGATTACCCATTCACATAATCGTTCCGCGTTGATAACGCGCCCAAGGATGGCCCGCACCCTAATGCGAGGACCCATCAACGTTTCGTGATGTTGGGGACAATGTCACCCCTTTTGATAAGATTTGCTATAAGCTTGGCACCTTCACCACCTTCGGTAATATCATCAGACCGGCTAGGGTCCACCAGGACGCCAGTCGAAACGAAATTTGACTTTCTTTTCTCTTGGGCCTTCGTACTCGAGAAACCCTTTTCTACCGCTACCGGGCCCTCGGGGGGCCTTGGGGCCCGTGTGTGGCGATAAATTGAATAATCTTCAAAACGCGTCCATCACCTCCGGCCGGCTCCCTACATTTCCGGCTACACACGTGTCGGCGGCCGCCCGTGGTTCGATGAATCATTTTTCCCAAGGAAGGACATTTTTGGTGCCCGACGTGCCCGCCCCACCCTCTGGCTGATCCTTTCGTCTGCCGCCCGCGGCCAAAAGAAATCCCAAATGACTTATGATATCTAATCAGGAGGGGGCCCGTCATCGCCGGGATTCGCTTCAGCGTTTGGGTCGGCCCGAAATGTGTGGCCACAGGACATCATTAAAAATAATCTACCACATCCATCTCTATTCACCTGGGGGCTGGACGTGTGGGGAAGTCATCACTAAGGGCTCTGGAGACTCCGGAGGCCAGCGCTATCCTCGGTGTACCGGTCCTGGTGCTACGACGAAGAAGTTGACGTGCAAAGTATATTAATGTACATGTATATTGACTGCATTCTGTCATCATGAAGCAGGCAAAAGGATAGTGTCCCATTATGTTCGGTTCGGAGTTTGAGGACACACTTTTTTTGGGCCATTCAAACGTTGATTTTATGCCACCAACTGATGGTGGTGTCTTCCATCTCCTTATTAAAGGCATCATCTTCGGGAATCATAACGAATCATAAAACGCCGATGGAAAACGCTATTTTGTTCCCTCATCAAAAAATCGGCACTGCGAAGGATTAGTGCGCTTCCTGCGTAACCCAAAATCGGACGATTATATTTCCTTCGGCCATTTTCCGAGCCCGAGCTAAAATTTGGCAAAGCCATCAACAACCCGTGCTCCGGACAAACGCTCGCTAATTGTTGTAATTAAAAATCAATTAAATTATTGATCATTTGGTCGCGGCACAGACCGGTCGGAGGGGGTGTGTTTCGGTCCGGCTTCATTGCCGTTTCCCGCGGTGCGACGGATCAGATGGCGGCGTTCAATAATTCGAGAAATTTTCGAATCGCTGTAATAAGATCGGAATGCTCTCCGAATCACACTTTATGCTAATGGAAATGATTATGCTTTCACTGGACCAATTCCAAACCCTGCGAATGCCGCTCGAACGTCGGAATGCCGGCAACCCGGCGGGGGGATGTTTTTATGGAGCGTTGTAAAAAGTATTACCACTCTTTATGGGGTGGACGGTTTTTTAGGCCGAACGGCCGACAGGAATGTTCCAGCCTATTATGGATCATAATTTTGTCGGAAAGTCCGCCAATGGGTGCTGAAGCGCACGACGCGGAAGTTAATTGTTTTATGTTCGCTTGGGTCGTCTGCACGCTCCGCATTAATCTGGTTGCGTTCCTCTCTTTCAGCGAAAACATCGCGCGTGGTGCACATCCGCAACATCCCGAATGAGTCGAGCGAGGTGGACATCATGCACCTGGGCCTGCCGTTCGGGCGCGTCACCAACGTTCTGGTGCTGAAGGGCAAGAACCAGGCCTTCATCGAGATGGCGGACGAGACGGCGGCCTCGGCGATGATCAGCGTGTTCCACACCAACCCACCGTTCGTTCGCGGCCGAACGGTCTACGTGCAGTACTCCAACCATCGGGAACTGAAGATCGACCAGAACCACGCAATAGCGGTGAGTGACCGCGGTGTACTTTGTGCGAATTGTGGCTTGAGTTCATCACATTTCCTGTGTCCAAAACAGAACGTCACGAATGCGCTGCAGGCACAGGATCTAACGCAATCGCCGACCGGATCGCCACTACCGCTCTCGATCGACCACACCAACAGCAACTCGCAAAATTCGGCCACCAACAACTCGAACAGCACCACCACGACACAGAGCAGCGGCGGTGGCGGTGGTGGCGGCGGTGGTGCCCCCAACACCGTGCTGAGGGTGATCGTCGAATCGCTCCTCTATCCGGTTTCGCTCGACGTGCTGCACCAGATATTCCAACGGTTCGGCAAAGTGCTGAAGATTGTCACCTTCACTAAAAACAACTCGTTCCAGGTAAGAACGGCCAGAGCCTTCTTTCAGCGCGTTTCACCACCTCCTAACCACCGGTTTCTGATCCTTCTCTCCGCAGGCTCTCATACAGTACCCGGACGCGCAGACGGCGCAGAACGCGAAGCAGTCGCTGGACGGGCAGAACATCTACAACGGCTGCTGCACGCTGCGCATCGACAACAGCAAGCTGACGGCGCTGAACGTGAAGTACAACAACGACAAGTCGCGGGACTACACGAACCCGTCGCTGCCGTCGGGAGAACCAGGTAGTGACGTTATTGCCAGTGCCGGCGGGCTCGTGTCCGCCAGCGACCTGCTGCTCCTTGCGGCCGGTCAACGGCCGCAAATGGGCCGCGATCGACTAGGTAAACCTCAGCTTTGATGGCCCCAGAAACATTCGTGTGTCGATGTTTTCGATGTTGTCAAATAGCGTGCAACTTCTGTGTAATAGTCAAATTAGACAAATCTCCCTATTTTCTAGTGAACGGCTTAGCGACGCCCGGCGTTATACCGCCGTTTGGACTCGGCATCGGAACGCCGGCCCTCGCCAGCGCCTACGGCGGTGCCCTGCCCAGCCTGAACGCGTTTGCGCTCGCCTCGAACGGAGGCCTCGGCACGCCGAACCCGGCCAACGTGCGCGGACTGTCGAACGTGCTGCTCGTGTCGAATCTCAACGACGAGGTAACTCACCCTGACCACCAGATACTACATATATGCCGCAACCTTCTACCTGCATCCTGTCTCTCTCTGTCTCTCTGTCTATCTATCTCACTATACTCACTATCCTCTCTTTCTCTATCTTTCTAGACTCTATAGGTCCCTATCTTGAAGCCTATCTGTGTGTTTATCTATCGATTACATGTTGTCTTTGGTCAACTAGAGCTCTCTCTCGCTCTCTCTCTGTCAAATGTTTACTTCAAAATCGTGCCCACCATTCCTATGTCTATGCTCCTGTCATATTCCCACGATGATCTTGCTCCTCAGTTCATCTCTTCTTCTGAATGTCTGCTTGATCTGTTCCTTTTCACACTCTCAGGCTTTATTTGCTTATTCACAACATCAATTCATTGTTCTCTTTCTTGTTTTGGGTTCTGGATGTAGCCGTTTTCTTTTTGCTGGTGTTGGGTTTTCTTTTTTGATTGCGCACATTCTTTAGGTTATAAGCTTTTCTTCGAGGTAGTTATCAATTGCTTTAAAGGATGGTTTTTTTCATAGTTTGTTTGGTTTTGGGTACATAGTTTGGGGTACAACGTTTTTATTTCGTTACTGATTAGTTACAATTCTTCTTTGCAACGCTGTTCTTTATTGGTTTCTCCAACAAACAAACCCCAACCATTGTCAGATTTCATCTGTATGCAGATTGCACATTAATTATCATTGCTATGGCGCACCCATCCTTCCACTGTCCGGTCGATGTTGCGTTGCTGCTATTTGTGCTCCGGTCAACCTGGCTCTGCGTTCCTTCTTTTCCCGATGCTCCCCGCTGCTATGCTACGTTGTGCGCCTGTTGGACACCACCCCGGGGAAGCCGTTAGTGCTCTAGTGTGCTCAGTTCTGTGCATTCCACTTTTTACTCTTGTTTACCCATTTTTTTGTTCTCGTTCCACGTTATTAGTTTCATCTTTCCGGCTTTTCCGGTTTCTCCGACGTTTTCTACAAAGGATTCCTTTTCTCATCCGCCTGCCCGCACATCAAGTGCTGTACGAAGAGAAACAGACCGACGGCACACCTCTTCCATTCGGCTTCAATGGCCACGAGCCATAGGAATGGGTCAACATTTTCACTTTCCCGTTGCCCGTAGCCAATCGGATCAGGGAAAGCTGATTTAAGAGCCTTCATCCGAGCCATCCTACGAGCTCAGCTATGAGTGGTAGAGAAACAGTCCGACTGAATGGAATTAATTATTGTTTCGTGCCCCCGACCTTCCTCGGCTCGGCTCAGGCAACCAGGCGCCTCCATCTAGCATTGAACATTGAAACCCTCAGACCGAAGACAACGGCGGATCAGTTACGGGGCTAGTTTATTTTTCTTCGTTAGCGCTGTAATTACTGGCCCAGCAGAGTGTGCTAATGGAAATCCAATAGGGCTAATCGCAAGGGCTCTAAATTGGCTCTGGATGGCAACAAATGTTACAATATCATAACTAGGGTGATGTATTACGAAAAAGAACATTTGATTACAAATGCACTTGATGTGCAACTGTCCCTAGTCGAGGACCTAGTCGCACAACGGTTCAAACAACCCACCGAATGACGGTTCTTTAATTAATCATCTGGCAGCATCATTTACATTTGAAATTGCTACTCCGCGCCCCAGTCCGCGGTTGTTGAATGCTCTTGGTATTTGGTGATGTAACCCAAGCCCTCAAGTCCGCTGCCCTGGTTTGCTGCGGACAAGCACAAAACTCCGGCCGTGTACAGATTTGCCACCGACCAGCCCAACCGGGACGCGGAACGGCAACGGTGCTAAGCCCGTTTGTCCTGCGATGACCGGAAGGAGCCGTTTCCCTTTCCGGAGCCCACTTCATCATCAGTGGCATCAGAGCAACAGATTGAAGACGTTTGCGTTGATTTTTTCCACGTGCTGAATGCTGGTTCGGGGGTCTTCTGACTGCGGCGCCTGCAAACCGCACGCTAGCAAGAGCAATGGCTTTCTTAAGTTTTCTTTTACGATTTGCTTACCCTCTTATTGTCCGGAACGCCCTCAGCTGCGACCACGGTACACGGTGCCAGTGCGATGGGAGTCTATTTGTCTGTCAAGCCAGCGCAAGGCCGTAGTGCGCTCGGGTAGATGCTTGCAAAAACCTCCCAGAATACTGCCCTTTTTCAGTGCCCCGGTTCCGAGGATCTACTGGGGCTTGTGGTCGTCCTGGCCTGGCCGTAGCCTGGTCAGTCGCCAGCCTCCGCCTTGTGGTCCGTCTGTTGGGCGGCACTACGTTCGCCTGGCGTCGGAGCTGTATTATTGTGGAATAAATTATCTTCTTTTATGGATTGCGATTTACATAAACGATCCCCTCTGGCGCTCCGGAGCGCAAGGACCAGGGATTTTTTTTGTTTTCGCTTTTGTACACCCTGAGCTCGTCCTTCTCGTGCACCGGTCGCCCGAGAGTAGCCCGCACACACCGCAACAAACATCTTTAACGCTTTCTCCGGTGGCGCCAAGGACCCAACTTTTCCACTAAAACTAAAAGGAGAGGAAACTTCTCTCGCTAAGAAGATCCCGGCCCCCGGAAAGCGGATCTTTTCAGTTACCGCAGGTGTGCGGATGTCGCGCGGCGGGAAAGTATTGTTCCACGAGGAAGCCACAAGTTGCTCTCCTCGGTGGCCGCCCCGCGTCTCTCTGGGGCGATGAAAAAGTTGGCCGATGATGGCCGGCAGGAAATGGAACGGAAGCGGCGGGACGAAATAATATCTTCGCCTCGTGCGGATGGTGCGCGCTGGGTCGCCGAGCTTCCAATTGAAACGCACCCAGAAGCCGGCCTGGACGCCGGAGCCGCAAAAGAATGATGGGAATTCAACCACGAATTGCAATCATTTTTATGGTTTTAAAGATAATAACCAACGAAAGCGGGGCGAGAAAAAGCCCCGCTCGGTGTCCCTTTGGTTTGCTTGCGACACTTTTGTGGCCAAGCTGGAAATTTGGTTAATTTTCTTTTCTTGTTTTTCCACGGAAGCGCTAGCAGGATCATCATAAACTTGGCTACGGACTAACAAGTTCAAGCGCACCAGTCCGTCGGTGTCGCTTCGATGTGTGTTTGCGGAATATCTTTTGAGTTTAATGGTATGGCCCATTTGTTACGGACTTTACTCAAGAAGTGGCAAACATGCAACAGTTCGAAGCCCCGCTTAGAAGTGTGAGCTTTGGGCATTCCACGGATACGATACGAAATGGTAGTACCGCTTTAGGGTACCGTCCTGGTCAATGGACTCAAGTAGGAGAGAATCGTTGAACCTTATGCTTGAAATGTTTACACAGAACCAAATCACATTCAACCAATAGCTGCGCCCCAGTCTCCAGTCTCTGACCGCATTTTCCAACTCAGTCCCCACAATCCGTAGTTTCTCTTCAACTTTTCCCTTAGCTCTTATCTTCCGACTATCAATCTATGTCTCCTGTGTATAACACTTTCTCTTCCCTTATTACAACTTCACGCTTTTCCTGGATGTTTCTGTAGATTTTTACAGGATTCGCTACTCACCACCTAACACCGGGTGTCGGTGTGTGTATTTTCGATTCCACTCCACGGTCGGACACAAAACACAAATCTGCAGCGGCATTTGCAGGTCCGAAACAGGGTTTGGGCCCACCTGCCCAACCATATTCTGGTGGTTCTAAAGGAAACACTTTTCCACAGCAGCAGCCAAATGACCCATTATGGGCCCCGTGAATGCAACATTCACACCAGCCGACGGGCCTCGTCCCCGTGCCGTTCCGGGCGTGCCAATGTCGTTACTCATTTTGAAGTCGCTTCTTAGCGCGCACTCCCGGTGACGTTGATCTCACCGATCCGTCCCGAAAGTGCCACACGTTCGAGCTCACCTTCCGCGTTTACCCGTGGCGTGGTGGCCGCGTTAATCGCGTTTTGCGCCCGGCGATAGAACACGCAACACTCACGCCTCCTGCTGCATCCTCGGCTTCGGGTTTCGCACGGTCCGCCCGATCGATTCCCCAGCGAACGCGGGACGGGCACGGGAAACCGGACGGGCACGGACGCGCGGGTACTCCGCCGTCACCCCGTGCTCACTTCCGGTGACTCATTATCGTTTATTTTTATTACGTTTATCCCTTTCGGTGCCGGTCCGGCCCGCCTAGACCGAGTGCGGACGGACGGACGGAGCAGCAGCGGCGCGTCCATTAGCTTTTCCTCTTCATTATTTTCGCTCGTTTTTGCCCGTTTAAAAATTCATTAAAACCACTACAGTTCATCTTGCTTACGGCGTGCCACGTGACTGCCATGGCCGCGCTTTTTGTCTTGCAATGGAATCCTTCGAGCGCTGGACGCAGAGAAAATGCTGGCGAAATGAAACTAACAGTCGCCCTCGAGGGGCGCATCGCTCCGTCTTTCGTCGAGCCGGAGAAGAACCGTTACGCTAGTGCCCGCCCTTTCACTTCAGGTGTTGCCATTCCGGTTGTGTCTCCAACCTGCTTTTGGTAGTCGTGCTACGAATTGAGCAACACACAGCACCAACTCTCCTGTTTGTTGTAATAGCGTTTAACATCGCTCTACTAAACCGTAATTCCGTTGTACTTTATCCTTTACTGTATTATTATTATTATCACTGGTTCCTTGTGCGGTCCCAAGCCCGTGCTTGGATCTTAGTCTAGCGGTGGTTTCGGAGCTGAGTTTATGCCTTCCCTTTGGAGGACCACTTGTAACCCACTTCGGTATCGGTTTTGGTATCATTTCCATTGTTTCCACATCTAACGCAACTACGTACACGCAACTCTATGTGTCTCTACATTTTGTGCACTGCCTCTATCTGTGTGTCTATCTAGTTCTACTATGACTGTGTTTCTCTATCTATTTGCTCCTCACCTCCTAGATATCTACTCTCTACTCTATCTATCGTCCTCCCTGCAGCAGCTCCCAGCGATCCTACGGATCGCTGGGCGTACACTTTACACTACCACCGTACGATCATCCTTCGATCCCGCCCGTCTAATTGGCTCAATTTGGAGTCCCGATCCGAACCTCGATTTCCCGAACCCACAGCTTTTCCCTCTCGGTGCACTTGAAGTAAACATTTTACAAATAATATTGTAATAAAATACGTTTTCCAAACATTGACCCTCACCTAGCCGGTCCTGCTTGCCGGTTCCTTCCTTCAACGTTTCTGTCTCTCTCTCTGTCTTTCTCTCTGTCACACACGCACACACAACACGAGTCGGATGGTGGTACGAAATGTGCTGCTGTTGGATTCATCCCAACCTTAATCCCGTTCACTTCTGGGTCGGCCGGATGAATCGCTCCCAAATTGGCAGACCAGACCGATGGTGCATCCGTCGTACCGCGTGTTCCGCCAGATCCCCCAGAATCCCCGACACACCACCACCACGAAAGAAATGTTTCTCATCTGCTAACTGAATTTTTCTCTATTTTTCTTCTCTTCTGTAGATGGTCACGCCTGATGCTCTATTTACCCTCTTTGGTATGTCCGCACACACATTGACAACACACACACACGCCCACGTTGACGAACACACAAACACCGACTACCACACACACACAGAGACACACAGACACACGCATACCAAGTACAGCACCACTCGCCATCGCCTCAGACCCAAAAACAGAACATCACAACATTTTATGATTTTGTTTATTTTAGCCGTTTGTCCCATTTAATGCTTTCGTTATCATTTTTTTGTGTTCACTTTCACTCTCTTTCTGCCTTTCTCGCTCCCTTTCTCTCTCTCTCTCTGTCCCTCTCGCTCCATGTCTCGCTCTGTTTCTCTTGTTGTCGCGCTGAGCTGCAAGTTCCATGTTCCGGGTTTCCGTTCGGCGTTTCCGCTCCGGCCCACGTGTCACACGCGTCACGCGTTTCGCGTAGGCCGCGAGGCCGCGATGCATCTCCACCATCTGAGTGAGAGACGCCAGGAGGGGCCCAGGGAGTGAGATAATTTTTGGCCGAAAGATTGTTTTCCGCAACGTCCCGAACTGTTTCGAACAAAGTTTCCCTCGCGGCGTGACACGGCACCGATTAAATGTGGGATGGGCGGGTGCGAGTGGTCGAGGCCCGTTTACTTCATTTCCACTTGCCACCAGTTCCGCCGGCCTCCCGTTTGCATCCATTCATCATTTCTCGGTTTTATTTCAGATTATGTTTATGTTGGTCCGCGCCAGAGCGCGTCAAAAGAAAGTTCTTCGGCGGACCGCGTCCCGGCGGTCCCTAAACAGTGTCAAAATGGTGCGTCCCCCGTCCCCGCCGCGGCACCATCAACCTGCATCATTTTCCATAATCGTTTGCCCGTCAGCTGGCAAACGTCCTGGCCAAACTCGTCCTGCTGCCGGCGCAGCGCGCCCCACCGAGCTATCGCCGCGCTGTCAGTTGGTTGTCAAATTTAGGGCCGGATCCTTCGCCCACAGCTCGAGGCCGCTTGCTTGATGGCAGAAAAGCATCCGAAGACTCTCCGGGGAATATCCGGATCCGGATCCGAAATGTATCATCTCGCAGGCCCGGGATCCCGCTTCCCCAAGGCGCTCCGGCGCCCGTTCAGCATTGTGGTTCCGAGCAATCCTTGCCAGGAGCCCTCGGGGTCTGTACAGAACGGCTCGTTAGTTGTGACACACACACACACCTACACAGTGGCATTTCTTATTGCCAACAGGTTACCGTGGGTTGCGACGGGCTCTCCGCTTGGCTCCGCTGAGTCTTCGGATAAGGTGGAAGGATAAGGTAACTTGTTATTAAAGGCTCTCTCCGGTTTTGTATCGCGGGGTTGGCACCACACTTGTGGTGCTTCCCACCACCGGCAAGACGGTCATATTTCCTCGGCTCTCGGGACGCTCCGGCAATGCAAGATTATGCGCCGCACAGATCCTTCTGTCTCAAAGCTTCCTCGTTTCCACTCCAAACTCCTGGATTGACTGGAAACGGTACACCTGAGATGGACTGACGTCACTCGCGTCATGTTTTATTCGTTTCCGTTTCGCCGTAATCCTTTCCCAGGAAGCCCGGCGAAGCTCACATCCGCAGGTCGAATCCTTCGCACCATTGTCAGATGGAAATTGAATTTGAAACGGAAAATGGAATATTACTTTCGGTAGTTCTTCGTGAATCCTTCGCGGTTAGCGGCGCTGTCATCGCCTTACCCAAAAGCCCAGCGCACACTTATAATGAGAAGAACTCAAAGTACAGAGAGAGAGAGAGAGAGAGAGAGAGAGAAAAAAAGACACATAATCGGGTTGTGTGCGCCTCAGCCCAGCAAAATGGATGTCGGCTTCGTCGTTATCGGACGGATGGACGTGGAAGTGGATTTCCCTTTAACAGAAACCGGGCAGATCCATTCCGAATGTCTCGTTTCATAATCGCGCTTCATCTTTGTAGAGCATGGATCCCCGGTATAGTGGAAGAAAAGGTCGATTGAATCGAACCCGAAGCTTCCGGCCGAAGGAGCTGAAGCAAAAACCTATTCCTCGAACGGACGTACCAATCGTGCGCCGAAAGTGCAGATCAATCGGCCGACGCCGAGACAACTTTGGAAACTTCTGCCCGTTGCACCCGGAAATGCACCGACGGCGGGGGGAGAGGCGGCAGGAAAATACTATATATTCACAATCTTACCAATTACGGAAACTTTCTCCGGCGTCCCGATGCGTCTGGTGTGCGTTGTTCCGGGGCCGATAGTCGAAACTAATGTCGAAAGCTGCCCCTCGTCTGGGACCGGCAGGACTTTACATCAAAACTCACTTTCTGTGAAGAAAGTTGTGGCCCAAAACTTTGCGTCGTTTGCGAAGGCACACACGCGCCCGACTAATAGATAGCAAGTTTTGCAATATCGGGTCCCACAAGGTGCTGGTGTTCATATTTTTGCTGCGGAATGCGGCGAAGGAGACCCCCGATCGGTGGCTTCCTCGATAGGTTAACTTCTTTGCCCCACCGGGCGGCCCGGGGCCCGGACGGAAGTGATTCGATCATCGCAATGAGCACATCTTGAGCTTGACTTTGATTATGGAAACTTTTGCCCACCGATACCCGGGTATGCCGTGTGCTCACCAATCAGCCCGTAATCCGGTTCCATAAAAGCTGGTTCCGTTTCTGCCCGTGGAACGGCGGTTACTTCTTCTGCCCTTCTGGAGACCGCAACGACCGCAACATTAGCGTATTGAAGAGATTATAAACCCGCAAAACCAAACAAACAAAAAAAGAGCTGAAGCCAACATTTTCAACCGATACGGCGTTGGCTCCTGGTGGTGCGCCAATATTGTGATGCTGATGCCGGTTTCTTAAGATCCCGTCCCCTGGGTCCCCGGGACGGCCATTGACGGAGTTGCGGAACGAGCAAAAGAACGCACAGCACCGAAAAAAAACTCCACCGTCAGCAGTGACTGCAGTGTCATCACTTTGAGCGGCCAACAAATTCCTATGGCGCGTCAGTCAGCGCTGGCGATAGGGAAAATGTAAATAAAACATCCCCAACGAGCAGCGCAGCGCAGCGTACGATCCCGAAAAAGTCGACGGCCGGAGGCCGCTGAAGGCTTTTTAACCTCGCAAAGGCAATTCGTTTTTATTCTTCCTGTACTGCCAGTTCCGCTAAGAAATGGCCACGCCGGGTATCGCATCCATCAGAACGCGCACACGGATCAACATTATAATGATGCGGTGGCAACAACGAAGACGACGATGATGATGTTTTCGAGTGGCCTCTTCCCCACCCTGAAGGGGCCGCCTGTAGCGCAATGATTCGATGCGCCACGTTAACCGAGAAGGAACCGGAAATTGTGGCGGAAAAACTACTTCCTCCCCCCGGGGCCGCTAGCAACGATTAACGATGTTGCCATTATAATGTAGGCGGCTGTTTCTCTTCTTTTTTTTCCCTGCTCCTAGTCAGGTTATGTCGTAGCGTAATAAATTACGCCACGCCGCGAACGCGTGTGTGTGCCGCTGACGGGTGCGGAACCGAAGAAAGCTAGCATATATCTTGCCGCAACGGCGACGGCGGCAAGTCCTTAAACTTCCCGACGGTGAATGATTTACTGGCTGGCATTACATTTGAATGATTTCCTTTTCAAATTTATGTCGAAGTAGTAAGTCGCCGGCGGCGGGAAGGGGCTCAAAAATCAATAGCTGAATAGCTCGATTAGCAGCCGTACAAGTGTGTGGAACCGCAGTCTGCCCAGGGCCGCAGTTGGTTGAAGGTGTAATCCGCCCGACGGCATCTGTTGCACTGGCCTCGGTGAGCGTACTTATCGGGTGCCGCCTTAGCACGCCAATTGGAAAGAGAAGAGCGCTCGTGTCTCGTACTGTCTCGTCTACAGTAATCGACAGCAGCCATAATCCGTGCATTGTCTTATCAACGCTCGGGATGTTGCGAGCGTAGCGCTTCACCGTTTGTTGTCTCTAGTAAATGGCGGGTGCTTTGTGATAGCTCTTTCACCGTTAGTGGTTCGTCTGCGGTACGACCGTGTGGATAGCGAAACAAGCACACGTATCCTCGCAAGACAGCCACAGCCATTTACTGTGAGGTCTTAAGACAACAGTAAGGATGCGGTGCGAGATGTTGATATAATTATTTTTTAAATCCCTCAATTATTTTCAAAACTGAGGGAAGTCGTACATTAGTCCTCGAAGGACGAACCACCACGTAGAACGTTTCAATTACATTGCTTCGCAGCTTGCTTGCTGGGAACTTACCGATCGCACTCGCATCAAGACACAGTTTAGTGAACAAAAATTTACGGGTTACTGAAATATTTCACCTGAAATATTTCTTCCACTTAAGAAGCCGGTTCAGACCGGCATTTAACTTCTGTGGGACCACAGGTACTCGTCGCTGTTCTCGCGCCTCAAAAACGCGAGGATTCCTGGAATCGTGTCCAATTTCGTGCCCCGACTCTGGCTGAGGCAATTTTCCTCTTAGCTAATTACACCAGCCTGTGCCCGCCTGGCCAGCATCTTTCCGTCGTGCTGCAATCTCAACTCGGGGCGCGGTTTCGGCTGCGGTTCCACCGAGGCGGGCGGCCGACCTCGACAGGAGACAGAAACGATTACGCTCCGTGAGGCGTAATTTCGATTTCAACTCACCGGAACGACCGGGGACAGCCGAGCCGAGGTTTGCTTCTTGCGTCGGCCTCCTTTCCGGGCTCCCCATTCGTCCTTCGCCGGGACTTCGCGTCCCTGTAAACCACCACCACCGTGGCGAACAAACCACCGAAACAAATTAATCCTTCGTCCGTCCGGGCTCTCCGAGCGTGCCGGCTGCCGCCCCAACTTTCTGCGACTCCGCGTGTGTGTGTGTCGGTGCGGGCGCACGGTTTGTTTGCGTGCACCCGTGTGTCCCGACAAAGCCGTGCGGCGATCCTTTTCTAATTACCGTGCACGCATTTTGGCCACCGGGATCGAGAACCGGGCTGTATGTGTTGGTAGTAGTGTCGTAGTACCATCACTTCATAAATCATTCTTAGGAACCCATTCAATCCGCGATGGCCTAATCTTTCAACTCCGCGCCCGTACACACCGCCGCCCCACTGGCTCCCTCGGGCTTAGTTAATCTTAATTTGTTTCGATAGCTACTCGGGGAGGAGTGGCGCTGGCCGGGGATGGCAGCATGGCAGGGCAGGACAAAAAGGATACAAAGATGGTGCCGATCGGGAGCGTACGGGATACGGTGGGCCCGCCAGGGATTTAAGCTTCGCCCTGACAGAACGGAAGGACTCCACCGAACGGGTTGGTCTGTGTGCGCCATCGCCGGCATCGAATCGGAATCGAATCAATTTATATAAATTTGCACGTTCCACGGCACACACCGAACGGTGCACCGCGCACTCGGGCGGAGTGCATCCGTGCATCACCAACGCTCCGGGTTTTTTTGCCGCTGTCCGCCGCCCGTGTGTGTACTTCTTATGCGCACTCCCAACACCGGCCCCGATGGGAACAGAAGATTGCCCGTCGGGGCTCCACATCGTGTGCTGCGGTCGAATGGAACGGATTATGGCCCGGAGCCGGAAGACGCGAGCCGGCCGCGCTCCGTTTGCATATTTCGGATTTCGCCCGGGGCACATACGCTGCGCGCGAAGGTGAACTCTGCATGTAACAAATCCCCCTTTGTTGCCCTACGGGGTGCAGGAGCTCGCGGGGTCTAGGGTCACCGGTGCGGGCTGCGAATATTCGACTGATGGACGGACTGGCCGTCCCGAGAGCCGTTTTTACCCTCTCAACGATCGCGGCCGCCTTTCGCGGGAAAATGCACGATGCGAACGGATTTTAAATTGTATGGGCACTCCCGGTGTGGCCACCCACCAAAAAAATTGGACGGGTGGTCGGGCGGACGGGATCACGGTTACGGTCCACACGTGCACCCCATTCGGCAGCGTGGGCAGTGCATTATTCGGTGCACTCAACGTGATACGGGGCGCAAAAACGAAGCTGTGAATGGTTTAATTTATCTACCGCTTTTCTGTGAAGCTTCTTTTGGGGAAAGAGTTCTCCGGAGTCCGGGCTCCGGTTCCGGTGGTGTTTGCTCGCTGCTCGCCGAGATAATCTGTCTACCGGATTTTTTTTTGGGCGGCCCCGGTGGCTTTGTTTTTGATCGCCAGTGATTGTTTTTGGCATTACCGTTGATTGGAAAGCGATTTGGAAAATTTGCAACACGCTTTTCATCATCTTTCACGGTAAAGTGTTTTTACTTTTCTTTGCAAGTTTTCATCGCTTTCCCGACCTGATCCCGAAGCGTGATGTGC
>NC_069145.1:32213252-32221681 GCF_943734635.1 Anopheles cruzii
GATAATCTGTCTACCGGATTTTTTTTTGGGCGGCCCCGGTGGCTTTGTTTTTGATCGCCAGTGATTGTTTTTGGCATTACCGTTGATTGGAAAGCGATTTGGAAAATTTGCAACACGCTTTTCATCATCTTTCACGGTAAAGTGTTTTTACTTTTCTTTGCAAGTTTTCATCGCTTTCCCGACCTGATCCCGAAGCGTGATGTGCTAGGTTTTTGCAATTCGAACGAAAGTTGTTCGAATCGAACGGTTCCGCTTTTGAAAGGGATTGCATTTTTTCTAACGATCAGCACCTGTAGCAGCCTGTTGGGTAAAATTATTTGAATGGAAATATGTATATTTTGTTTCAAAGTGGACTTTGTGTTGTCCAATGAGGAACATTTTTAAGTAATTGCCTCTCGAAATGTTGGTAGAAAATGGGGTTCATCAACAAGCATTTGGCATAACCCAATGGACTCAATAAACAAAGTAATGCTGAACCTTATTTTGAACCCTGTTAAGGCTAGGTGGTACAAATTTGTGCTACTATTTTAGTTTATTAATTCCACATGCTTCCTCATTTTGTATTGTCTTAACTAATGTACTTGTTATCTTAGATGGTCCAAGCCAAATTTGTTGTGCTCAACTCATGATCAATTTTGGCTCTAAGAACTTCTTCGGAACAACATTCCAAAACTCGTTTTGGGGCCAATGCATTCTTTGTGTTGGTGGCATGGAAATCTTATGGCATGACCTATACACCGCAGCCTGGCGAATCGTATACACTGCACGACAGTGAGCGTATGCAGTTCGCCATTGTAGCGGTTTCTCCCCACATACGAAGCCAAAAAACAATCCCCACCACAACGCGAACCCGGACCAAACCCCAATGGCCGAAGCATAGAGTTGAAAACAAAACTTAAAGTGGTTGACAATGGCAAAACAGCTACACACACTTTCACTCGACTATTTTACGAAATTTACGTGAATTTTCCAAAACGGGAAAACGGGAAAGGCCAGCCGGAAAGTGGCGAAACCCCCTGTCGCTGTTTGCCGTTCACTGAACTTTTAATCTTATTAAAATGGTGACCCGCTACGAAGCTGTGCAACCTTGCAGAAAGCACCCGCCGAGTCCGGCGGTTAACGTGATTTGCCCCTCGCCGGTGCCACGTCTCTTAACCCACGGTCAGCGTCGTCTTCGTCGTCGTCCTCGTAACACCTATCCGACGGGCAAGGTGCAAGTCGCCGGCAGAAACCCCTCTTTTGTAAATTATTGATTCTCAATCCTTTTATCAACACATTTTTCTTTTGTGGAAAACCAGTGATCCGTTCGCGGGCGGTCGGTTGGGTGGTGGGGAGTGTATTGAAAAATCGTCCTTCGGATGGGGGGCCAACTTTTCATTTTTCTTTTTTTTTTTGTCTGTCGACTCCGCTCCGTACTTGGGCGGCACAAGAAACCGAGTCCGGGGTAAAGGTTTTTCGGTCCCACCGATCGAACTCGCCGTGCTCGAGACGCTGTGTCCATATGCTGTGCTGGCGACCCGGGTCCACACGCGGGGAGGTCGGCTAAGCTGGAGCAGAATGGAACGAACCACACGTGAAGCGGCAACGATAATAATAAATGTAATATGGCAATAGCAATAAAAATATATGTAGGTGCCGGGGCGAGGACTAAAAATGTGGCCACATACACACACACACGCGCGCCCGCAACCGATCCTTTGGCCGGGAGGACGCGGACGGGGCAGTTCCCTGCCTCCCTGTGCCCCTGGCTCTGGAGTCGGGAATCAGAAACGGAACCAGATTTTAACGACGCCTTCCGATGGCGTGGAGGAGTTCTCCTGCGTTCTCCAGGTCGCTGCTGCGGGCCACAGACAGCTTAACAAATGGCGACGAAATGGAAAAGGTGTCCTCAAGAAGCACAAAAGTGCAAACATCATGTGTACACACGGCCCACCCACCATCTTCCATCCTTCGATTGTTGGCTCGTGTGTGTGCTCGCGTGTGTGCTTAGTGGCACATTTTTGTCGGGGTGCGCACACGCTAGTGGCCGCCAAGCACCACACCGTCATCGACCGCCGGAAGGAAGCGCTCAAAAAGGAAAAGTAGAAAAGAAAATGACAGGATGCAGTATTTAGGAGTGCTAACAGGTTACTTCCGCCGGGCCGCTGGTCCTTGGTGCCACAGCGGTTCACAGCGGACCCGGACTTCCCGGACCCGAACCCGGCGCGACCTTTGGCGACCTGCTCAGGGGACACGGTCCCCGCCGGCAGGTGTTTTGACCGATGGTAAATGCTTCCATTTCCGCGCCGTTCGTCCTTCCTTCACACTGCGGGACATGTTGAATGAAATTTTCTTCACTCGATTGTTTGCCGGGCCGAAGGGTGTTCCTTCGCCGAGCTTGGCGTGCCAGGGTGCCGTGGTGTCCTGTTCGGCCAGCGGGACACCGCGCCAGACCTTAGTGTTATGCACGGTTAGCACGGAGAATGTGCAACTTAGTCAGTCGGTGTGTTGTTTACCTTTAAAGTTGCCAGAAAATCTTTTGTGAAAACATTTACCACCTTGCGACACGCACAGTGCGCTGCGCAGGACAATGGGGCTGATAGGGGATAGTAAAATTGGTTTTCCGAACCACGTTCAAGTCGTCGCATCGCAAATGCATGCGACAGATTAAAAAACCATCACTGAGCGTTTTCCCGGCCAAACTTCTGCCAAAAATGCTGGCAAAGAGTGCAGATATTGAATTTCTCTGGAAACGCAACCTACAGCACGAATCAGTTCTTTGAAGTTAAACACTGGAAACTGCTTTGTGCGTTGTTGATCTTGTTGAAAATGAAATTGTTTTACTCGATGGCTGAATGATTTAATTTTTACTCTGTTAGATGAATTTTGGGAGAGATTCTGGCATTAAAAAAGTCAACTTTCAGCTACCAAAAGCCTTTAGAATGGGTGGATAGTTGAAACGACTTTTTCTCTAATGGGCCGCCCGAAAAGGTCTAAGGAATACAAACAAATCGTTACAATCAATGTTTTACAATGCTCTATTTTGCACAACATTGTTGACCATTTCTGAATTTATGCATCTTTTGACACAAACTTTGAATTACTATTCACACTTTGTTCTTAATATTCTTACGTTAAAATGTCACCTTTACAATGAGCGCCCATTTGATACTATCGAACCAGAGTTGGCAGTACACCTTAGCATATCGTTTATGTCTCTGCATATTGGAGAATGTTGATACTCGATATATTCGACATATTCTTAGAAGCCTTTTAAGAGAAACTATCTGTTAACTTTGAGCTATATCCATCTTACACGATTGAAATGCACGGCCCATTGCAGCAATTAGAATGAATGTCCTCACCGACTGATTGACAAATGAGGTTCTGTGACCGTGTTTTTTGTTTGGTTCCACTAACTCTCTTGAATCCACGGGTCAAGTGGTGATTATGGGATTAGGCAAACCATAAACAAACCCACAAACCGCGGCGCACATACACAAACACAGACACCGAAACCACTTGGAAACTAACACACACACACACACAGCAACACGGAGCAATGAATGAATGAACGTCAACGAATCGGTAAAACGGATGCGCCCAGCTCGGTGCAGCTCCTTTTGGTGGTCATTCTTCATTAGAATTCACAATTTGATGAACAGTAAAAAAACACTCTCAACGAAGGGAAATTGACTAATTTCTTGTTTGTTTTCTTTCTCCAATTCCTATGCTTCCGCTACGTTCCCTCGCACACAGGGGTGTATGGTGATGTACAACGTGTAAAGATTCTCTACAACAAAAAGGATTCAGCCCTGATTCAGATGGCTGAACCCTACCAGGCGTATTTGGGTAAGTAGCTGTACCTGTGTGATCTGTGTGTAATAGTCGGGACAGGGATGGATGGAAGGCTTTCCGCCGAGGGGCGGGCTAGTCCCTAATCGCGCACCTAAAACTCACCCGTCCATCAAGCTGCGCTGCGAAGGTGGAATTTTGCATTCCAGCTCAACTCACCGGTGCACTGCATTCTCCGGCGAAAACTTTCACCATATTACGGTTCCGATGGCCCACCGGCCGAGTAAATATACGCGCCCCCCGCGCAACGGTTGCGGTTCGGCACTTCATGGCAACCAACTCCAAAATTCGGCTCCGAAAAACCAACTCTCTCACAGTAGAGCTCTTTATTTTCGTGAGTTTACCGGTGTTTTTCGTGCAAACGAAAAAAAAGTTCGGGGGTTTAAAAATGCACAACCGACGACGCTTCGCGGGCTCGGCTTACGCGCAATAAATCTCGTTGTAAATAAATAATCAACAGGAAGATGCCGGGCGCATCCATATTGACCGGGCGTTTGAGGGGACCGCACCGGAGCCGCACATATTCGGAGGGGTGTGTGGTTTGCTGTGTGCTTATACTCAACAGCAGGACCCCCGTGGAAAGAGATAGAGAAAGAAAGCACACAACCACCGTTGGTTGGTTTTTCCGATAAAAGTCGGTAACCGAAAAAATGATGAACCAACGTTTGGTAACTTCTTTTTTCCCGCCAGGCAACAAGCGCCGAGCGTCCGTTTTCCAATTCAAAAGTTTCAGAAAAAAAAAATACTTCCCAGTTGAGTTCCGCGGTCCGGAGTTTCCGCAGCTTCCAACCGACCGGTAGCTCCGACCGACGAACGCACCACATCCCTCCACGGTGTATTTATCGATCCGGTGCGTCAGCTACGGCTGATGAAGCTGCCATTTTGCGTCCACCACTGACGCCACTAGATGGAAAGTTACACGTTACACGTGTTTTTTTTGCACCCCGTGTGTCAGAAGACGCGCCTTTGCGGCCTAGGCCACTGTGCTGTGTTCCAGCGTGTGCATATTAAATAATAATTGGTAGAAATGTTTACAACGTAGCCAGCAGCCCGTCCGTGTTTATCGAGACAGGAAGTTCCCTGGCGCGGCGCGAGGCGAGATACTATTTGTTTTGCAGCGGTCTGTTTTGTTTTGTATGAGTTACTGTTTGCCGCCTTTTCGGCACCTTCATTTGGTCTCCCATTTTTCCTTTTTTTGTCGATGGAACGCCCGGTCCGGATTTGGACAGAATCCCACCGAAGCGAAGGGTAGGCGACGAATAAATTCATTTGTTGATCACGGCATCCGTCGGCTACCTTTGGCCGGACGGCCTTCAAAGCATACCGGTCTGCGTGCCGGGCCGCTGTTTCCCGGGTTTTTCCTGCTCGACTCGGTCCTGACTTTCCGTCCGGGTTGCCCAACGAAGCCACGGCCACAGCACGGTCCCGGTGGTGGGCCCGGAGATGGAATCTAAATAAATAAGCCGCCCGAAATTGAATGAGTGAATGAAAAGCTTAACCGAAAACGATTACCTCGACCGGGTTGGCTTCGGCCGACGCGGTTCCGGTGCCTGCCGAACGGAAAGCCTTCCAAGGCGTGAAAGGATTGTGAAGGATGCTGAGGGTCGTCCGAAATCTGGGTCTGCTCTTCGTGGAAACATCCTCCAGTCTTTCTTACTGTAATTGGGCCTCTTTCTCTAATATCTCTTTTTCGCTCTCTGCCGGTCCACTTTCAGCTATGACCCATTTGGACAAGCTCCGTATCTGGAACAAAGCGATCCGCGTGATGCCGAGCAAACATCAGGCGGTGCAGCTACCGAAGGAGGGCCAACCGGATGCCGGTCTGACCCGCGACTACGCACAAAATCCGTTGCACCGGTTCAAGAAGCCGGGCAGCAAAAACTACCAGAACATCTATCCACCGTCAGCTACACTGCATTTAAGCAACATTCCGTAAGTATTGGCCACACCGTTCAGGGGTTGGGATTTGTCCCCTATCGGGTCTTCCAAGACCTGCAGCCACTGTAAACTTCTTCACCTGCCGTCCGAAGATGGCGCTCGTTTACCGTTTACCATTTGACCCCGGAAAAGTTCCCTGACTGGGACTGGGACGCTTCGCGCTGCTGCACCGGTCTATCGATGATTGAGGACGCAGCGACCGGCGGGACCAGAAGATCACCCAGGGACTTGATAAGATTTTTAAAGTTGTCTACTTTACGCAAACTTTATCCCAGCTTCCCAATTTGGCCAGACGACCCAGATCCCGGTTTAAAGTCCGCGTGGCCGAGGGAAGGCACACGGTGTTGGGGCAAACAATGGACATGGTAACACTTTTATGCATAATCCACTTCAGTAATTTCCAGCGCCGGAACCGGCTCTGCCTGGTGTCTCCCAGCCTGGCCGCTGCCTCAATGATTATGTTGGCAGAAACGGAATTAAAGCTTCCACCTCCAAGCTCCGCCCGGGACGGTCCTCAGTTGGATCTCGCAAATTGGACGACAGCGAAGCGACAGTACTTTGCTGTAACTATTAAAGAACTTGGTACCCGGCCGGATTACTTACTCGTTGGCTCGCTCTCTCTCTCTTGCTTGTGCTCTCTTTCCTAGTTAAACAAACTGTGGGAGTCTGCAGACTCGGAGCGAGCCGTCCTCGTAGCAGGACGAGGTGTCGAGCGAAGAGAAAACAAACTTTTAATTATCTTCCTTCGTCCATCCGCTGGGTCCATCCGCGCTGGGGTGCTACAAACCACAGGGCCACCAGCGTTGTCCACCGGCGTATCAGGTGGTCGCAGCTTAGCCTTACCCATTGCCTTAGAGGGAACGCTTTTCTGTGGAGTCCCGTAGTTCAAACGCAAACGTCGCCCTCGGTCGCCGCCGCCGCGGTGGAGTGGAGCATGACGGCGCGCTGATTGCCGGAGCAAAAAGGATAGATTTTTAATCCTTTTGTTTGCCTTAGCCTTTAGTCCTGCCAACCGGGGACCTGGGAGGGGCCCCGGCCGGTCGCCGCAGGACATGGTCGATAAATTAACCATCGCCCAGAGGAACTCGGAGCCGACCCGGCACAGAGCGACAGTCATAACTGGACAGTACCTTCGCTCCGTTATGACCCCCCGAAGTCCACATGGTGAAAAGGGCGAGCATGAGGCACCCATCCGGCTCGATGGAACTTTGGACCAAGGGAGGCGGAGCCCAGCGGAAGGATAATTGTAACTAAATAAGTGGATTTGAAACTACCCTCCTCTATGTGAGGTCACAAAAGTCACACACACGCCGGGGTTCTCGGGTCGGGAACAGAAAGGACAGAAGGCCGACAGGGCAACCAACGGGATTGGGATTTTCTCTCGTGGAGTTTCCCTATGTCGGCCTATACCCGGTGCAATTCCACTACTTACCTCTCGGTGAGTGTCTGGAACCCGGACAGTATGTGCTGAAGTGTTTTATTCCTTACCCATTCACCACGACGCCTTCACATAATTACACCAAATGAAAGCGCTAATTCAAAAGAAAACTCTCCGCTCCCCGTACCCGTGTCCGAGTAGTTCACTTACAGAACCGGTGCGTCTCTCGCTGCGCCATCGCTGCGTCCTCTTTGCCGCGACGCGCCCATTGAGTGACTTCTTTATTGGTTGTGTCCTTTCACGCCGCCTCGGAGCCAGCAATTGCTCTCCGGCACCTGGTGGCATCCTTCGGCAAGAACTAGATCCGTCTGTCCGCCGGCTCTGTGACACGTTGGCACGCTCAATTTCATTCACCGCGAGTAATTATGATAATGTAATTAAAGCAAAAAGTGGCTCGCCGTTCGCCTTCTGCGTGGCCATTGGGCGGCGATAGACGTGAAGAAATTAGATGTGTGAAATGCGACCGTTTGCTGGCACAACTCTGGTTTTATTGATTCAATGTCCACATTCGAATGACCAACTAATATCCGTTCTTTTTTGTCGCAATCCACAGATCTACCGTAACCGAGGACGAGATCAAGGAAGCCTTCACCAAGAACAGCTTCGACGTGAAAGCTTTCAAATTTTTCCCGTAAGTTTGCGCCCGATCGATGCGCCCATCCGACCTGCCTAATGCTTGCCCCCGTTGTTTGTTGCAGGAAGGACCACAAGATGGCCCTCATACAGCTCAGCTCAGTGGAGGACGCCGTGTGTGCGCTGATCAAGATGCACAACTACCAGCTGTCGGAGTCGAACCATTTGCGCGTCAGCTTCTCGAAGTCCAACATCTAACTGCGAGCGCCCGCGCATGCGAGCGTAAAACATGCCACCACCCCACAGCTGTCCGTTTCCCCCAAATCACCCCCGACACCGGCGTCCGTTCCCGCCGCCCCGACGGCAGCGGCCCCGGCGTCACCCACAGCCCCGCCAGTCCCACAGCCACAATCAACCTCACCGACGCCACCGACGGCACCGGTGGAGGTGACCACTTCGACCACGACCAGCATCATCATCCCCAGCACCGACACCAGCACCGGCACCGGCACCACCAGCACCACCAGCACATCATCATCATCGGAATCGCCTTCCTCCTCAGCGCTCGCACCAGCAACGGCCACTTGCTCCTCCACCGCATGATCGGGCAGCGAACCAGCCGAAGGCACGCATCGCGCGACACGCA
>NC_069145.1:32222181-32229196 GCF_943734635.1 Anopheles cruzii
ATGATCGGGCAGCGAACCAGCCGAAGGCACGCATCGCGCGACACGCATTTTGTAAGCCACGCCGCCGGACAGTGCACGCGGGAGCCAGTCAATGGGAAATAGCCAAACACGGAACAATCGATACCAGAAACAATCATTCAACAACCACAGCCAACAAAGGTAGCTTGGCGTCGCGCGGCGAGCGCTGCGAATACGAATTTTCAGCTCGGCGCGAACAACAGGGAATATCTGCATTATTAGGACCGCACAATACCGCCCGCTCCGGGGCGCAACATCCGGTGTCGCAGTAGGGACGCAGTGATTTTGACGAGATTATAGTAAGACGTAGGCAATGTTTGTAGCTGAAAACATCTGATGTTGTACTATCATTACACTAAAGTGGCGGCGAAACCTAAAAACAAAACGGGAGCAGGCGGAAGAGGAACAACAATTATCATTAGCCGATAAGAGAGCGGACAGCTGCAGCAGCAGAGAGCGCACAGCGCCCTTCAGCGGACGCGCGTGCGTGTTAGCCCTTGTATGTGTGTGTTTTAGCTGTTTTTGTAACATTTGTGGATAGCAAGATTTTTGTTCACGTTTGGATCTTGAACTGTTACGCCGAGCCGCGGGGCGACCGACGAAGGCACGGCGAAGGCGGGCACCGAACCGGGCGCCCGCCGGCGGATATGGATAGGTAGTGAAAATTTAAAGAACTTATGAAAATCTGCCCCCGGGGCGCCGCGTGGTGCATCCGGGCAGTGGACGAAATCAGTATCAGTCAGTCAGCAGCGAGCGGGGAAACCGACAAAAAGACACAAGACGCTCACGCTCACGGGCTCGCGCACCGGTCGTGGCGTGCGTGCCGCGGACATACTACTGCAACAGAGAGGCAGCCACCGGAGCGCGCGAGACAAATGGGTGCGTTTAAAGGGAACAAAGTATATCTTTATAATGAGGCAAACCAGAAGAGGCACAGTTTATTTGAACAATATAATCCCATGCCCGTGGTGCGGTGGCTGCGGATGGAGGACGATGGAGGAAGACCATACAGAGAAACTAACTATATCAGTGGCAAAATATCAAAAATCAACAAATCAACCATTCGACGGTGGAACACGGGGCAAAAGCGTTGCTCTGCAAACCACACAACCTGTTCATTATTCATACACACACACACCATTCTCATCATGCAGCAGACGAAAGCGAAAAAAAAGGGGAACCACAAAATATCTTTATCCAGACCGGGCGGGCGACAGCCAGCAGGAACAAAACGGGAGCGACCCACCAGCACCAGCACCGTGGCGAATTGTAACAATGTGAGCGAATTTAGTGTGAAGCAGCCGGAGCCGGAATTGAAAGCATAGTAACTCACCTACTGGGCCGCGCAGGAGAAACAAATCAAAGAACAACCGTAAAATATGCACATCGTCTTCATTTAATATAACAAAATATTTAACAACTGAGAGCCAGACAGCTATATAGGTATATAAGAGACACATTTAATGTTGAGCCAGAAGACCACAGTAGTGAGAGCACGGCTGCCCCAGATAGTGGACACCTCCAGGGAACGGGAACGGGTTTGGGATGGAGACTAGGCAAAGGGTTTCGTGCCGATCGTGATCGTGAAATTTGACGTTTTCCGATACGGCCGGGTGGTGATTGTACAGCAAACGGCTCCTTGTAACTGTCCTACTGTCGGCCTACGGCCTTCACGGAGGCCACAGCTTCAAACCAGTTTCTTGTGACCATTTCAAGCCACGATTGCTCTAACATCCCCACAACACACCTCTTGTTATTAACTTCACACCTGGTTTGTGCTGTCGGGTGTTTCGCGGTTCACGAAGCATATAAATGCAGCCAAACTGCGACCACAAACTACATACACTTACACACTAGCACACACACACACACCCACACACACACACATTGGTAGGTATTATTTGAGTTTAAGGCACAGGGCAATAAAAGGCGTCTAGCTGCGTACGAAATAATTTCCAGTATTGAATAATGATAACTGTTAAGAACAGGGACTAAACGGGCACTGGGCAACCAATTATCCATAGTTTTATCATTACGATCCTTATTGATACTATATTATCTACTAGAGTCTACTAGACTGCAGCTGAGTTTTGTTCATCCGATAGGCGATCGGTAGGCGGTAAGGGCGCACGTCTCCTGTCCATCCTTTCTCTGAAACCGCCTTTTTCTGTACTGTCGGTCTATTCTACTACACACCAACGTGGCCAACGGTAGCCCTTACTTGGCCGTCTTTTGGCAGTTGCACGTTCTAATGATGTGCGTTTGTGTGTTTCACTTTTACGCCTTTTGTTCCGATCACACGAACTTCTCTACTGCAATCTACCGCTCACTGTTTTTCTCTGTTTTTGTTTTCTCTCTCGCGCTCTCTCTCACTCTCTCTTTTTCTCTTTCTGTCTCTCTGTTTCCTTTTTACGTTCGTTACGCTCTGCATTTGTGCCCTTTTTGTCGTGTTCTATTTGTACTTTCCGCGCTGGTTGTTACTTCGTTTTCGGCTCCAGCCAATTCTTTCCCAACGTTTTTTTTCCTCCCTCACAAAGCTTTCCTTTAGCCTTCAAAATGTGCAAAGTGCAAGATGATGATATTTTTGTGTTGAAACCGTAGGTTTAGAGGTGTAGGCTTAAGTAACGAATGAGATTTAATGTTTGTTATTATATGAACTACGAAATCATTTGTTTTTTGTTTGTTTGTTGGACTTTCGTTTGTGATTTGTTTGCTTATCGAACAGTGAGTGATGTGATAGAAATTACTTTTCTTTTCTTTTCCGTTTTGTTTTGTTTGGCTCTGTTCTAGTGGTTTGCTTCCTCCTCGCCCTGCGCACCGTTTCCGTGTGTTACGGTGGGCCCGAGTGGAGGAGACCCGATGGAGCTGAAAGATGGATGAAACCATTCCGGCGGACTATTTTTTCTCACGCGCACACAGAGCGTACAAAACAGCAAATATATACAACAACAAAAAGCATATACTGAATAGGGTGCAATATGTTTATGGGGAAGCGACTGTGAAAATTTCTGTTGTAAGAAGTTTTCGGGCAAAGCAAAATTTATTTCTACATTTCTCTACCACGCGCACCGTGTTTTGCTGCGGATGGTTGCAATCTACGGGATCTTCTACGGCTTTTTCTTGTGTTCAAGCATGTAAAGAAAACACAAGCTTAGTTCGGTTTGGTTGGGTTTGAGTGGCGGAAGAGGTGTGTTTTTGTGTATATGTTTACTGCCACCATTGTTTGTTGATGTTTAATGCAGTTGCAATCCGTTTCTTTTTTGTAGGCCGAAACGGTAGGACGGAAAATAACGGGCAGGCAAAGTGAGGTCTTTGACTAACTTGTGTCTGCGTTAGTCCGACGGTCGCCGGTGTTTTGACCGGCGGTCCGACGGTTTAGGCCCATTACGGAAAGCAAGTCTCAAACGCAAAGATGCCAAATAGAATACTACACTGCAAACTGGAGCGAACCTGAAACAGACATGGAAAAAGAAAGAAAACATAGAGAGAAAGAGAGACAGAGAGAACGGAATAAAGTGAAAGAGGTCGGTGAGGATGAAAAAACGGGAAGAAAAGGGCGAAAAATTAAGAGTCGAGACAAACATGTAATCGATACAAACGTAGCTACAAATGTCGAACGAAATAGTTTTGTACATCCCGCGGGAACCAGTGGTGCGCGCTACGCAGATTAGCTAGCGAAACCGGCTGCCGACTATATCAAGAACCTCCCTTGGGGAAAGAGAAGAGAGAGGCAGAGAGAGAGAGAGAGAGAGAGGACCCGGGGAGAAATAGGTAACAATCTTGTAGTAGCCGACTTTCTAGACCCTAGGCCCACTGCAAAAATCGAGTGAACCCGGACCGAATCGGCCGAATCGGAAGCGTATTTACACGATCGGGAAAGCAACCTAAATCACAGGAATAATCACAAAGATAATCAGCCGACAGTGAGAATGTAAAGCATAACGATTTAAGGTTTAGCAACTCGGGCGTTGTAGTGGAGAGACAAAACTAACATTTAAACGTAATAAGAAAGCGTAACACAGATCCACACACAGACACACAGACACACATACATAACATTGAGAAAACCACAACAACACACAGCAGTATCGCGCAGCTGAAGGATGGGAATCAAATTAGGACCCGGCAAAAGAGGGGCGCCGGCGAGATCGGGAGCGTAGTGGAAGTGCGGCGACAGAGGGACACACGAGGGACAAAGTGCATCAGAGTTAGTAGCATGGAAACCTGCGAACCGAATATCCCGCACGGACTCGACGAGCTCGACGACGTGAAGAGATTGAATATTATATGTAAGAGAAATCTCGACAATCAGATGATGTTATATTTTAGCGATAAATCTTTAAAATGAATGGTCTATAAGAGCAAGCTCTATTATACACTATAAACGCAAGGAATGATACAAGCAACAAAAAAAGGAACAAACAAAATCTACGACAAAACGTTGAATCTTCTTCATATGTGTAGCTTAAAATACTATCTTTATCTATAACGTACCACATACCCACATACAACGGCGAACTCTCATATCCGGGGCAAGATCGGCTCAGCGGAGCAGTGCATTGCCGTACGTTTTTTTCGCCGGCGCAGCACACTCCACTACCCCGATCGGAGATTTCGTGGCGGTCGCGGTCGCGCTCGCGGCAGTTAACTATCAGACAGTACCAATTAACTGTTGAAACGGGCCAAAAGGCCCCAGGCTAGGCCACGAAGGTGAACACCTCAAAGGACATCGGACCGTGGCCGCGCCAACACACTACCAAGTGCAATGCGTGCAGCGGCCGCAGAAGGCTTTCGTTTGTATTCCTCAATCTCAACCATTCGGTTTGTGGTACTCGGTTGAACCCCGATTGAGCCCCCATTGAAGGCGAGTAAACGAGTAAAAAAAACGGTTTAAAACGGACGCGATGCGTCGACGATTACTAGCTAGTATCTTATTTCTCTGAACTTAAGGTTTTTTATCTACACTTTTTCCCACAATTTTCCTAGTTATAAGTTGTCTGGTAGGAATCGCTCAGTTTTTACTACTCTAGCTCTTAAACACGGAGAGACCGACGGACACAGACAGACAGACAGACAGCAGACGGCAGACGGCAGACACATACACACATCAATATGACTAACTAATGGCAGCACCTTTGCTCTGCTCTGCAAACATTATTGAAAAGCGCGTATTAATCTCTTTACAACACAAATGTGGTAGGCTTCACTAGGAAGCAGCTTAAACGGTAATCGAGTCAATGTCCCAACTAGCGTTCTCTTGTAATCCCTTTACTCCTTGGTATTCCTCCTACTTTGGGTTTCTTACACAATGGAGCAAAATATGTATACAGACAAACATATAGATATATATACAGATATATTCACGCAAGAGAGATTTCAATGACGGATAATATCATCACCACCACACACTACAGCGAAAAGGAACAGGCTACATCATCGTGTCACGGCTCTGGGACAGAGAGGAAAGGAACGAGAGGGCAGAGGACAGGACAGGACCAGGAAGACAGAGGTAATGGAACCGAGAATGGGAGGTCGTTATTGCTGCTAGCCAAAAGATGTCGTTAGAATGTCGTTTCAGTTATATTGGTGAATGGTGCGCGCTGGAGAATTACTAAGTAAGTTAATTATACGTTACGTTTACAACACAACACGTGAGCTTTAGAGAGGGAAAGAGAGAGAGAGAGAGAGCGTGCGAGAGCGAGACAGACCAATTGGCCACCTGAATGGATCGGAAAATGGAAACGGATGTAAGATAATTTTGTTACGTATTCTACACTACAAGCTTTTCGATTTGATATAAACAATTATTGAGTAAAAACCGATAATGAGAGTAACAGAGACAAAAAGAAAAAGAGAGAGAGAGAGAGAGAGACGGTGGGCAGTGGGTTTATTGGTGCAATTGTAACGGTTCGAAGCAAGAAGAATAGTGACACAAGGCGGCGACGACGACGACGAAACGTCATTTAACATGCGTAAAGTGAATCTTGAACAATTTCCCCGAACTTCCGAACTTGGTTTGCTACTCTCTATCGAGCATCTGATCTGCTCCGAGCTACACCTTTTCTGTCCTTTCCACGCCTGTGTTCTTCTCACTTGCTTCAGTTTAAACACTCTCTCTCGAGACTTGATGCTGTGACTCACTCAATCATATCCTTAGGGCCGGTAGCGTTTGGGCCCTCGCGGGCTCGCCGGCCGATAGAGAGAACGTGTGGGATGCGCCGCTGGCTCATACATCACCGAACCACACGCACCGCGCGAAAATACCGTCAGTGAATTGACAACATCGGATCACAGTAGGCTCTAAAGCTCTGACGAAACGAGGAACGAACAAAACGCAAGTCCGTAACGCAGACTAGAATCAAGTATCCGCACTCCGCACTATGAAAAAGTGTCTTATCGAACGTATCTATTTTACTTTTATGTTTTTTTTAATCCATTTAAGTTGATTTAATAATCTCTAGCTATAATCATACTCTATGATGAATACAACTATCAATAAAAGTCTTATTGCTAAAACCTACCTACCTTACTGCTATCGATTATCTCTTCAATCGCTACTCTTCACTACTGTTTACTACTGCCACATATATTACACTACCACTGTCTACTGTCTATCGACACATCTTCTTCGTCTATCGTGAACATTGTTACCTTTCTTTCAACTAGACTCGCTATCTCCTATGCTGATCTCATAATTCCTACCAAACTACCAGTTTCCGGCACCTCTCAAATATGCGCAAACTACTCTGTGACTACTCTGATCTGTCCGATTTCCCACTCTTGATTTGCACCGCCGACCGTGACTGTCATTCGAGTTGACCTGTCCGGTTGATTAAATAGAATGACAAACAGTTAGCGCAATTTAAAAGTTCAATCGTTATTCTCCAATAAAGGGGATTGGCTCATCGTAAGTATTGCCCGCACCGGAGGTTGCTAGAGGTCGCTTCATCGATTCGGACCGTTGCCCTATCCCTATACTATCACTACCTAAAACTTG
>NC_069145.1:32229696-32238376 GCF_943734635.1 Anopheles cruzii
GATTCGGACCGTTGCCCTATCCCTATACTATCACTACCTAAAACTTGCTAGTGTTCAATCCGGGTCCGGCAGCGGGTACCGCAAACTTGTGCAAAAGAATACAATCAAAACATATTTCAAACTAACCGATAAGCTAATAACATAAACATAAAACTATTTATCTATCGAATACCGACATTCGTTGCGAATTGCGCTCCTGTTTGCGGCACACGAATACAAATAAGGCACACGTACACCCTGTTCAGCTCTGCTCAACTCTGCCACCTTGGTTCTTGTTTCCATTTTCCACACTTTACTCTGTCTGCTCACTGTTTTCTCAATCGCTGTCACTTCACTTGGTTGATTTTCACATTCCACTTGTTTCTTCTTCATGAAACTTTGTTTTTATTTTCAATTTCACAGCTTATTTTCTTATTCTTCCTACAGTGATAATGAACTGGAGATGGAGTGTAAGCTGTAGCAAGTAGCACTTCGTGCGGCAGGCTGAACGTAAGAAAGCATAAAACAGAATGCCTCGTGTATGGTCCTCTTGAAGTAAACTAATCTGTGGGCGCGTCACAGGAAAGATGCACGGCACAATACACAAACACAGACACACTTTCACCGTTTCTTTTCCCCGTTGGTGCCGTAGCAAAAAGGTGCCCATCAACTTTCTTCTCAAACTTTACTCTTATCTGCTGTGTCCCTTGAACTGTTTGCTCTGGCTAATCTATACATTTCTTCCATTCTACTACCTTCTGCTGGACTTCTGCTCTGGCCTACTTTCTTCCATAGCTTCTTCTCCAATCGCCAAAATGCGAGCGTTCGGAAACCCGTTAGGAAGTACATGAGAAAACAATTACCAAAAAATGCGCAAGTCAATTGGAAAGAATGGAATTTATATTAGCCGCCGAACCGTAATTTCCACAACAGGGACGAAGAAGCGATAGGATCCAGTTCGTTCGCATTGAGTAATTATAGTTATAAATGGCCAAGAGAGTTAGCTGTGTTGCAACCATATACATAAAAACAGGCTTTCCCTAGGAAGGTCCGACTGTGTGTACCGCGTACCGTGTTACAGGCGTTACGTTTGTTAGATTCAGATAGCGAGTAGTGACGAGAAGGGACGCCCACCATGGCACATGGGTAGTGTTTGTAAAATGTATAGCTAACGCCATTACCTTGTCCCAAAGACAGAGCTGGAAGAGATACGAAAATTGTTTGAGACTTTGATCCCCGATTGTTCAGTCGTGCAAATTATGTAAAATGTTAACGTGTATTACATGTACCGTAACACGAACTAACCGTCTTTCTCAACTGAAACTGGTTTTATTTCTCTTTAGTGCCGTTTGTTTTTTCATTATCAAACCACACACAGACACACCGGTTGAGGTCAGTTGTGACCAACAAACGCCAAACCATAGACGCCGAGAAGCTTTAACCGAAAAATAAACCCCACAGAACGCGACCGTTCGCCAAGATGGACAGGAATTGGAATCGGAGCAGTACGGCACCAAGACATCCGTGTTAAGTTAATTACAGTTCAACTAATTTATTCAGAAAACAAAAATATAAGACACTTTAACGGTTGCTTAAAGCAAGAGAACTGGTTTTGGGTCGTTCAAATGATGAACGAGCTGAACATAAATTTGAAAACAAACAACAGTGCACAACCGATGCACCATCGCCAGAAAAACGGATGGAAACGAATGTGTTAAAAATTCAACATAACAACCAAAATTGTAGCAAACAGTATGATCGATAGAAAATAAAAGAAACACAATTTTAAAATCATAACCCTGTGTACAGCGCTCTGTTTTGTTTGTTCTCTTGTTCACTGTGAGATGATAAAATGGTGAATTCTAATGTCGGTGTGTATGAATTTTCCAAACTTCTATTTTTATATCTTTATGCTACACATGCAAACACATTTGTTTGAACATCAAATCATAGGATCGAACTAATTGAAAATAATTTACCAATTTACCAAGGAAGGATGTTTCGTGTCGGAGTTCCTTTTCCCTCCTATTTTAATCCTACAACGTGTGGACAACGTTTAATCCCGTACACACAATGATGTGTGAGTTGTCACCTGTACTGCACATTTTTTAATTTACAGCACGATGCTGTAAACGAAAGAAATTGTAAAAAAACCATACCAAAACCATGCTTAATTTAACACAACAATAAAACAGTAAAGCATTGTCTCAGACCCGTCAGCTTTTGGGAAAAACGAACGAGCAGAAAAGCACCAGAGTGAACAAGCGTAAATGATCATAAAACCACAAAATGCCGACTCGATTGTGGACAGAAAAAATACATGTAGTAGCTATCAATTGTTCAAGTGTTAAAAAAAATTACAAGTTTTAAGACACATAACAGGGCACAGAATGCCAGTTTCAACCCTATCCACAAGAGCATCACATGGAATTCTTACACATATTTAACGCACCCAAAAGCTATTCGAGAAATCGCAGGGAACAGAAAGACAACTGCAAAAATATCAAGCCGAATAGAAAAGGTAAATAAACATATTATTAGTGCTAAAGTAATATCGGTATGGTTTGTTTTATAATAAAAGAAAACAGTTAAATAGTATTGAAACGTGTAATTTCTTTTCTACATTAAAAAATGACTGTCTGTGGCTATGAATCTTGCATATACCAGACCTAGAGCACCGTCAGCGACGTCGTGACTTGCAGGCTGTCGAACACGATCGACTGGAAGCAGCCGACGCTCCCCTCGCAGGATGTCATCACGCAGAGCTTCGCTGCGGATGAAGCGGTCCGACGTGTTCAATCGGAAGGCTCCAACGGATCCGCAGCATCGTCGGGCGTCGCCCGGGAGGTGTTTTCCGCGTTGCTCAGCGTACGTAGCAGCACCCTGTTCCCGTCACCCAGTGGGTGTGTTACTCACCGTCCGTCCGCACTGCCTTCCTACCAGGTGTGCGAGGACCTGGACCCTGATCTACACCTGAATCTCGATTGGCGAACAGGGTGCGGCCACTGCAGGAGGAGATCACCTTTTCATCACATGTGTGTTGTGTGTTTCATGTGCTATTGATTGTAGTGTTTCTCCTTAAGACCATCGGCCTGCATACATTTCCAAACATTTTCTCTCGAAACCGCAAAAGCCGTTGTTGAGATTTTTTTTATTTCCGCTGGAAGTGGAAAGAAATTGGCCACCAAAAGAAAAGGGGGAAGGAAAGTAAGATAAGACTCGTAGCAATACCCGAAAGAAAATTTGTATCCGCTTTTTTATCCGAAACTTTATTTATGATGTTTCCGATGATCCGATTTGCGTCAAATGTGCATCGTTTTGTGGGAAACTTTGTTGCCTTTTTAAATGCCTTTCTTGTAGAAGTCTTGGTCTGATCGAGACGGTCGACAAGAATCTAACCTGGTACACAGGCCACATAAGTAAGTAAGTAATTGCAACAGGGACACCCAGACTCATAAAGGGACGCCGCTCGAGATCAGTTTCCACCGAGAAACCCGGAAAAACGGGCACGCCCCAGGCGCTTAGTTCCTCAGCAAACATTAAGAGCAAGCATTCCCTCAGAGCGGCATCATTCAATGAAAACTGAGGGAAAGTAATTAATAAACAATGAAAATTAACCGTTCTTTCGTTCAAATAAACTACCCAGAAGCAGAAACAGATGTTTTTCAATATTTATCATGTATATATTTATATATATTCATAACATATCTTTTATATATTCATTAATATTTTTACCTTTTTACTTATTCCCTTTCTCGCTTCTTCGTTCAGATTCATTCCCTTTTATTCGTGTGCTCCTGTGTTCTTGTCCAGTGGCAATCGGTTTGGATCTGCCGGTCTTCTAGAGATCCGTTGAGAACTTCTTCCGTTACTTTGTGATGCGAATTGTCGCGTGCTGTATTTTCGCGTTTTGTGTGTGTGTTTTTTTGTTTGTTTTAGTTTTGTTCACTTCCGTTCACGTTCGCTTGCTTTGCTGATTTTTATTTTGCTCAATTTTTTGTTTGTTTTTTGTTTGCTTACGTACATCGGGTTTCTTTTTTTCCGTTTTAGTTTTCCTTTACATTCGGAGCCTTACACCGAGGGTCGTACTGATTCAAGCGTATTTCGTGCTCGCTGCCGTAACTTCCATGACTTCCAATCCGGTTGCCCGGTATGGAGATGATAAATAGAATGTTTGTTCGGTTTAATATGTGTGTGTGTGTGTGTGTCTGTTGCTTCATTGTTCCGTTTGCGTTCGGTTTATTTGTTCTTTCGGTTTGTTTTTTTATCATTTTTGTCATACTGTTTGTGAATTTGCGACGCAAACACGTTCTCCTTCTATAAGCCTTGTTTAATGTTAATAATCTTCGTAATCTCCTGTGGCAGTGGTTGAGACATTAGAGTATTATCTCCTCCTACGAGTAAACGACCACCAGCGATCGGTTTGTGTGTGGGTGTGGGTTTCTTTGCATTATCGTCCGCAACGGCCCCGGTTCGCCCCGCGTGCGGTGCTCTGTTTACATTGTATTTATTTTATTTGTTTTTGTATAGTGGCGGTTTTACTTAATGTCGCAAGTTCCGACGCCGAAACTTCTGTTGGGTTGCGTCGCCTGTTGCCGGAGTTCGCTCGCCGAATGGCGAGCATTCGTACCGTATTCGTAGGACTTGATGCAGCGGGCTAGATGAGCATTTGAGCGTTTCGTATCGAAGTGTTTGATGGAGTGTATAACATGTATGTTCTCTGGTAGGATGTAGATGTACGGCCGTCTACCAGCTTATTTGTATTATTTTGTTGCTTACTGTTTGTGGTGTTTTTTACATTTTCGTTCGCTTATCGTTTTCGTTTATTCTGCTTCTTTTGTTTTGTTTTGTTTTTCGGTATCAATTTAATTCGTTAAATGGTAGCTAGATTTTCAGTGAGTTTGCCTCAAGGTTGCAAGTGTATCGCTTTTCAATAGTCTGTTTATTTCTGTTTCTGGCTTGTTACTAAAACTGGAGATTGTAAATTCAACTTGACTTTCGAGTACTGCTGCCACTGTGGTCTGTTCGATCATGGTTCCGACTGATTGGGCTTGAATGGGCTTTTTTTGTTTTTTACTGTTCACGTTGTTCTATGGAATGTAAGTATTTCGCATGCTACAAATATTTATAAGATGTCGAAGAGTTATTATATCTCCCCCACTTGTTTTAGCCTCCTTTAGATCAGATCATGTATGAGAGTGGGTTTTGTCATGGCAACGCATACCTCTAAACCAATCGGTAGATTTAAAACTCATGATGGTTCTTCATTGCTACATTCACTAAAGTTGGTTTGAATGCACAAGGTCAATACATTTTGTAGGATAGCTATTAAAATGTTCGTCAGTACGAATAGTACGAAAAATCGATAACTACTTTGCCGGTGGAACGATTGACAAGTGCCGTTAAGTAACAAAACGTAGGGAATTCATCCTTCAACTCGACCTGAATAAAATTTAAAAACCAATGGCAAAAACGCTTTTCACCGGAGGTCATCCTACACCCACGGGGTCATGACCCCTGACACAGAGTGATAATTTAGTTTTTATGTCTTCCAAAGTACACCACCTCGTGCCTTCCTCAACGGGAGGGTTGTGCCTACGCTCGCCTAAGTTTATCAAAAGCTAAGTTGGTTGATGTTGCCTTCACGGGCCTGTGCCTCCCACACACACACACACACAACCTGGGGCTGCGTAATTCCTATGAACGAATGTTTGTTTTTAGGTTTCTCCCTCTCTCTCTCTCTCTCTCTCTCTCTCTCTTCGCGCTATCTTTGCTGAATTTTATTATGCTTTGGTTATGCTTTAAGTGTTCCACCTGCGGCCTCGAATCGCCACGCTTTGGGTCAGCTCGGGCGCTCGAAATGAATTTTCTACCACAACACAACAACGAAAACCCAACTGACGAATGAGTCCTGATTCCTTACCGTGTACCCCTGTGTTATTATGTTTAGTTTCATGTTTTTTTCTTTGCTCCTCCAAGTTTTTATTTTAAGCTTTTTTGTCTCTAATTCCGCTACTAACTCTTACCAACCGAGAAATGCGACTAATTTTTTTTGGTTGTTTATTTCCTTTTTAATTGTATTATTTTTCTGCTCCCGTTGCATCCAATTGGTTCTAACGGCGTGGCGCGCGGTGTTGTCCGTCACCGCGTGCACCGCGACCGCGCGTATAGTATTTACACTAAAACGTGTTTCGAGTAGGTGTAGTCCCGTAGTCCCCCCCTCCCGGTCAGGGACCCATCTGGAAGGTTGTCTACATGAAACGCGTGAACCGAGGGGAAAACCGAAGAAAAGGACACGCCACATTTTCCGGAGCCGGGCCTCAGTGCCCCTTCACCTGCCCTTCTTCGGTGGCTTTCCGGTGTGCGATCACTTAAATCCTGCCCTCAAATCCCCACCACGCGTTGAAGGGCGATCGTGGGGTAGGCATGGGAAACAATAGACGTTTTCGTAATGGCCTCTCTATACCATTAACTTGCTCCCCGTCCGTTCGTTCGTTCGTTAGATCCTTCTTCGAATGGTGCTCCCCTGGCTGACTGAAAAGCGCGCCAAAGGCTGTACTGCTGCCGCTGCTACTGCTGCTATTGCTTCCGTGTTTCCAGAAGATCCCAATTCTTTGCCTCGAGCTCGAAGCAGAGCTCAGGATTGCGGGCCAGAAACGGGGACCAAACGTCCTGATCCTGATGTAGGATGAGTCACTACGATTATCGCTGCGATTCCAATCCGGGTGGCTTCGATCGCCTTCGCAATGACAGATGAATGAGTTGGAATGTACAGCGCGCGTGTGAATGTGTGCCGTCCTCCATCGAAGGAGGCACGGTGCGTGCAAGTTGTGCTTTGGCGGGGCGGTGCTGCTGCTGCTACTGCTGTCGCTAAGTACACGTGTACGTGAGAGTGTGAAAGTGTCTGTTTGTGTGTGTGTGTGTGTGCAGTATAAAAAGATGTGCGCGAGGGCATCTCAAAAAGCGGCAAAAAATCAACCCAAAACCCATCCGATAGACCGGCCGGTCCCCCACAATCTAGATTTCTACGTGTCGTGTGTGTGTGTTCGTGTCCGTGTGTGTGTTATTATTCGTTGCAAAACAGCTCTAAAAAGCTTATTCAAATCGCCTTCGCTGGGAAAGCGCAAAATCGGGTTCGTTCGCTACTAATATTGGTACACGATCATTTTCGTTTGTTTTTTTGCTTGTTTTTTTGGTTTTGGTTTGTTTTTGGTTTAACTGTCGCCCGTCGCACTGTAAGGAGTTGGCGGCGGCTGCGGCGGTGCCATAATAGATTGATCCATCCGGTACTTTGGTGTAGTAGGTGCTGGTGGTGCTTGTGTGCAAAAGCGTGGCTCGAGGTGGCTAACGATGGCGCAAAAGACTGGCGAAGATGATGTGTAGATGTAGGTAGCTGAAAACGAAAAAAAAATCCCCACCCAACTGTGCCCCGTCGGCGAGGGCGGCGAGGGGGGCACTCGTGGACAAAAGCGTACACCGCTCCCGCTGCATTCTCATTCGGGGACACTCCAGCATAGCACAGCTCATTTAGGGCGCTTGGCCGCTCGAACCTGGTGCGAATGCTGACAGACAGGATCTGGATCCTTCATCATCCTTTGCAGCTTACTCCCCGACTTACTCACGACCCCGTCTCACAGGTCGAAACCCTGCGCCCTGCGTCTGTCTGTCTGTCCACACACCCGTGCACTGCGTATCGTGTTTGTAAATTTATATCAAAAAATAGGTTAGTTTTCCAGATTTCGATCAGCTTTCGACCCCCGACACCCCGCCAAAAATTCTCCCTTCTCTCCCTCCACAAATACCAATCCCGCTCCGTCGTCGTGCTCACACCTCCGTCTCCGATCTTGCGGCGGTGGTCGACGCGATTTCGGCGCGAAAGATGGCGCACACGTGTGCCAATCTTCTCGTCCTCGCTAGTTTAACGCGTACTAAGTAGACGTGTGTGTGTGTGTGTGACGAGTGTGGGAAGTGTAAGAGTGTGTCTGTGTGTGTGCGCACAAACACACACACACGTGAGCACACGGAAACACGTCGTAATGATATGCTTGGAATTTAAAGCTCCCTTGGCTAAACGGCGAACTGAACGGAAACAAAATGGCTACCGTCGGCCGATCTGCCAAAAAGTGGTTCAGCGGTATGCGCAAGTTCAGCGGGCGAGGCAAGTGCAACATACGCGATGCGATGCGCCCTCCGAAAGGTGGTTTGCAAGACGATGATGGATGATTCCGGTTTTTCCGATTATTTTCCCGTGTTCGTAGAAGTCGTCTTCTTACGCTAAATTTGTCAATTGTTTTTCGTTCTCCCTCGCTTCGCTTAAGTAGTACGCGTTGGTGGGACTGCATTGCGTGAAAGTGCCCGGTAGAAATAAGTCTTTTCGTCATTCGCCCACAACGCAACTGAACGGAGTTGTAAATGTGTTTAAATGCGGTTGAATAGGAAACAAAAGTGGTCCTTAAGAAACGAACGAAAGTCTGACAGGAGTAGGATCGTTAACTCGTTCCACTGCTGCGTGGTAAATGATTGTTCCGTTTTTTTTCTGTTAATATAACACGACGACTGCAATTGGCAACTCGGCGCTCGGGCAGTGTCTAACATAATTAATTTATTTTGCTCCGCGTCGTCTTAAAAAACACGTCCGTTCGTACAACATTTTGTGGTAAAACTGGTAAACAATTACGAGTAAAGTAACGCAAGTACCACG
>NC_069145.1:32238761-32243761 GCF_943734635.1 Anopheles cruzii
GCTCGGGCAGTGTCTAACATAATTAATTTATTTTGCTCCGCGTCGTCTTAAAAAACACGTCCGTTCGTACAACATTTTGTGGTAAAACTGGTAAACAATTACGAGTAAAGTAACGCAAGTACCACGCGCAAAACACTTGACAACTCGAAAACGTAACCAGCTCCAGGTGGCCCACCTTAGTAGGCCGGCCGGCTGGCTATCCCTCAGGATTGACGCTAGGTAAATAATGTTGCCGCAGCGAAAGGCGCGCTGCTGCGAGTGATATCTGCAAGGACGTGGTCGCTTCGCTCGCCTTACCGCTGCACCCAAAATAGTGGCCACACTTGCTTATCCCGTTAGTTGCTGTATAAATATATGCAGAAATTGGTTAGTATCTATCTGTTGGTTCTCCGTGGGATCCGCAGACGCCTCGCTTATGGCTAAGATCCTTTTTGTTTATCCCGCCATGCACACGTAATGCAGGAGTTGTTTGAAATAAAAAAACGAAAACAGACCAAAACCTTGGTTCAGACGGAGGGACCCACAAATTGATTGACCAAAAACCTTTCTCCTTAAACGTAACTCAGGCACGGTTACATTCGCGTGCGGAGCTGGCTACTGCGCCCGCGGCTTCCGTTGGGTTGGCTTCCGTTTGGCGCCCTTTAAGTGATGTGATAGCAGTGATGTGCAGTTAACAGACAAATGATTACTAGTGTTACCTACATCCATCGCGCGTGTGTACATTAAGTTGTATGTGCTAGCCTCTCGGAGAATACGTGATTGTGGCTGTGTGTGGGGTTTACTGAAGGGTTTTTAATACGTTCGCTTCGTTCGATTTTTTCTATATATTTTCTTTACCTAGCATTCCCATCACGACTTCACGACGTTTGCCATTATGCGTGTAAAAGTGTAAGAATGTGATTTGTAGATCAACGATATGAAACGGTATGATATTCGGTGTGCATTCGATGTGGCCGCGGGAACGGTGTACTGACCTGCGTACCTGCGTGGAGTGTAACTAGACAAAGCATAAACACACATTGCATTGCTTGGCATCACCTACATCATAGAGTGGGCTTTCGGCTCTTCCTAACGGCGACGGCAGCAGCACCAGTGGCAGCATTGATCGACGGTGGCAGCAGCAAACGACGGAGGGCAGTGGCGGCACAGTTTCGGAACATTTTGCAGCGATCGAGTCCTTTTTCCCCCCGCGGGGACATTCCCAGAATGGTCGAGTACAGACACACAGCTAGAGTCAGCGCAACCAATTCGAAGAGAGACCAGAGAACCAGAGTTCGATAGTGGTCGGAGGAGGTCCATTATATGAGAGATCAATGACGTTACGTGGTGGTTACGCTTTTCTTTAATTCGTTCATACGTTAAATGCTCGGGATCTTGCTAATATTGTGCGAGTATGTTAGTTGATTCTCACAGAGAAAAAGGTAGTTGCGAACCAAAACACTAGACTGAGTGTATGTATGGGAGTGTGTGACTTTGTTTCTTCGCTTGGTTTGCAATCCTTTCGGCGCAGTAAGCGATAATATGTTGGTTTTATTTAAAAACTATCGAATAATCTACCCGCACGGTAACGGTAGTAACGGTAGTAGCGTATTAATTGGTTATGCTGCACTAAACTATGCTCCAAATGACGAAAGTTTGACGAAGAGTTTAAAGTGTTAGATGACGGTAATAGAGACAGACAGACAGACAGGCAGAGAAGGAGAAAGCGAGAGAGAAACAGTTAGTGATAGAGAGACGGAGATAATTCATAGTTCGGTTCGGTTTTCCAGCCGAGCGCTAGGTAAAGCCGCCTTCCACGTATCCCGAATCAAATTGACATAAGTACGCGAAAAAAGGTTGACCCTACCCTCTTGGCCGGACCGGCCGTCGGGATCGTTTGTCGTTCCCACATTTCCGCGTGACCGAGACACGCTCGCACTTCCAAAACAATTATCCTATCCGTGGAGTGTGTGTGGATCGTGTTCCCGCGTGACCTCCCCGTCGGCTTAAAGCTTTCCAATCGAAAGTCTGACGTACGCCGGTACTTTCTTCCTTAACTAAGACACATGATGACGCGCAGGTCGACTCCGCAGGACATTGGGAAGGTTATTTTATATCTCTTTCCACAGAACCACAGAAACGGCAGAACAAACGCTTCGCGATAACGACAAAATCAAAAAAACATCCTACACTATCGACTACAGGTTTGCGGCAACGAATGCGAAGGAAACAGCGATCGTGTGCGATAGGATTACAACTACTACGTACTATAACAGGAACAAAACTGCAACACTTCTCGACGGCTCGGTGGAGTCTTGAGATTGCACTGCCTGACGGATAGCTCGGGAATTGGGGGAACCACGCTAACAAACTAACCAACTGTTTTCAGATAAACTTTTCTAATAGGCTGTGCCGGACGACGAATGGGGTAGCCTACCGTAGCACCAAGTCCCAGGATGCGACTTACACTCTCTCTCTCTCTCCCTTTCTCTCTCTCTCTCTCTTTCTCTCTCCCTCTCTCTTTCTCTAGTGGATACGACGTAATGTGTGATGCCTGTTTAATTCGTTTGTTTAAGCATCTGCTGCTCGTGTAGGGAGAGCATAGATAGTATGTTCGTTCGCGAATTTTGCATAATTTTCTACAATCTAACTCTTGGCGCGCTTCCGATAAACATCCCTGTTAGTAAGTTGCCTGGGTGTGCTAGTTAGTGTGACACAAAATTGACATAGAATGCGTTAAAACGAACGTACGGATTATAATAGCCCGGGTACGCTTCGCTGGCTTCGGGGCCAATAGTATAGTTACGGATCGCGGATACCCATCGTACGTCCCTAGAGCTTGAGAGTATACTGTAGCAAGAGGGCGCCACCATCAATGCGATCTCTGGATGACGGATAGGAATTCGTTGCCTTCGTTTCGCGATTAATACAAACTGCAGGGCCCTGGGGCTCGAGTCCAATGTTGACCGTCACCCCCCTTATGTACACACACTACCTAAGTGAATCCTTGCGATCCCACCGACCGATCTCTGACCGTTCACTATCATCAAACTTGAAGCACTTGAAGCTCACGCAACACGGAAAACAATTCAAATGCGTACAATCTAAGGCGTTTTGGGTTCAATTCGCTTAACAATGCGCGCTGCTACACACACACATCAGCCATCTTAACATTCTACTACACACAAACACACGCTCATACAGTGTCTTTTCTTCTCCCTCCCCCCCTCTCTCTCATTCTCGCACACACACACTAATAATTCTACCATCGACTTGCGCGCCCACTCGACTTGGATCCTTGAGCTCCTGAGTGACAACTGAAAAATTGAAGCCTCGACGATCCCCTTTAAATCAATCAATCTTCGCAGCAAGCTTTGCGGGGTGTGTGTGTTTGAATATCCTTAAATGTCAGTTTCTCCCTGTACACCCACAAAAACACAGCAGACGGTTTGGTGTGCCCGAGCGAATCGGCTCACACCCGAAAGGTTCGAAGTCGTCCTTTTTGCGACAGTGTCCAAACGTCACCTGCTCAGCTCAGTGTTTAATCTACTTCTTCGATCGGTGGCTTCGATCCACCGTCACGGGGCTTCTTCACCGACATTTGTCAGTCGTTGAAGTTGAGTAGGCTGTGTAGCGATTATATTACTGTATGGAGCTTCTCGGAACGACCGACGTTACGTTGCAAGCATTATTGTTCTCACCCTACACCGATAATTAAAGCGTATCCTCGTACTGTACGACTGTGTTGTCCGTTCTAATAATCCTACCATCCTATCTGTTCGCCGTGTTTTTTTTCTTTTTTTCTAAAGGTTAGACGCAACATCAATATCAACAACAAGGGGGAAAAACGCAGTACTCCTACTCATGGAAACGCAGATCGCTTTTGATTGTTCTACATCGCCCGGTTTCGCCCGGTTAGAGGACCACAGAGGATTGGTGTTTTTTGATTGGGTACGTTGAAATGGGTTCTCCTACTCCGTAGCGTCTCCTTACTGATCGGATGAAATAAACCACAAGCAACATGGCGACCAGGGAGCAACAAACGATCGAGCACAACACAAAAGGCCCGGGCCCGGGGATGTGGTTCTGTGTGGTTATGGTTAATACTGTTGGCGGTTGACCGATACAGCAGTCAGAAATGTCGTGGGTTTCGTATCCCACCGCTGTCACCATATGGTCACCGGTTGATAGAGGCCAGCCCAAGACCGCTCGGCGGTTGTGGTCGGATAAGAAGAAGAAGAAGGTAGACCGATACGGATACGGTCATGTCATGGGAGTCTTACTTCAGGTCGAACGAGTCGTCATTTATCTTGGAATCGCCATTGCGACCGTTACTACCGTCACCGGGGTTGTAGCTGGGCAGGAAGGGATTGGTGGATGCGTACTGCACCCGGTAAGTGGCGCTCGTGTCCATCGCACTACCCGCCCCCGCACCGCTACCACCGATGGAAGCGAACGGGCTGGTGCCGGTGCTGCCGGTGCTAAAGTACGACGACGAGAGACCGCCGGTGCCGCCGGACCCGATCGAGGCGCCACTCGTGGCCATCCCGCTGTACGAAGCGGACGAGAAGCCGGACGACTCGTAGTCGTACCCGCTGCCCTCGAGGTCACCAGCGGACGAGCCGGTGGTGCCTCCACCGTCACTCGTGGTGCTCGTGGAGCCATCTGCTCCTGCACCGCTCAGACTGCTGCCACCGGTGCTGCCACCGGTAGTGAGGGCTCGCAGCCTCTCGCTGATACCGTACGAGCTCGTCGTGCCCGACAGCAATCCCGACAAGCCGCCACTACCGCCACCGGAGCCTCCACAAGCCGCGTTGCCGGAACCGCCGTACGAGTAGATCGACGAGTTCTTCGGCAGCGTACCGTAGATGCTCATGCTGGTGACGGCGGCGGCCGTCGTCGTGCCGACCAACCCGCCCGCCGCCCCACTGGCGCCCGTGCCCCCCACACCCGAGTACCCCAGCGAGGAGCTCATCGCGCGGATGCCACTGCTGCTGCCGGCGCTGCTGCTGCTGCCGCTG
>NC_069145.1:32546261-32694810 GCF_943734635.1 Anopheles cruzii
GTAAGTACTGCGCGCGCGGGCTTTCTCTTGACGCAGGTTTCAGCGCACGTGTACTGGACCCGGACAGGAAGCTGGAATATTTCTTGCAACTCGCGGACCGTACACGTATGATCGCATCACCGGCGAATCAATTTGTTCACTGTAATTGGTATTGGGTTTGTAGCCCGCAGCATCCCCTCGAACATCTGACGTCAAGCGCTGCGGGGTATCGTTGGTTCTGAGGGTGAAGCGTTGCCGTTGTCAAACATTCGGACACATTACTTCAAATAAACACTACATTGTAAGTGCTCACCAACGGCCACCTACTCGGCTATGGGCACCGGAACACTGGCAAAAAAGCGAAAAAAAACATCGCCATGACATCGTTTGGTCATACGTCATGGGTAGAAGATTCTGGAAGAGCACGGGGTGATGCATCTCACAAAAAGTCACAGTGGACAGAGTCCAATCAATTAACTTTGGACCACTCGAACCAGCGAGGATGTTTGCACGGAAACGAGTAGTTAGCAGCAGTAGTGGCCATTCCGCTTTTCTGGAAAGGGTTTTCACGCCACACTTTCGACGACGATGTGCACGGCGAGAAGAACTATCGAGTGGACGGTTCGAAAAGCACGGCAAGGCGTAAAGTAAATACAGGTTCCGATTTGCACAAATATTGGTATTGGTATGGCCCGCAGTAGCGGTAAACTTTGGACGCTTTTGAGACGGTGCCGTGCTCAACAAGCACCCCATCGGTAGCATGTTTGGATATACGGCTAATATTTAAATCATGTATTTCGGAAACCAGTCAAAACAGGGTTTTTTCCCCTCAACTGTGACGGTAGGAAGTAGGCAACCCTTGAGTTGTGACTTTGGTTATTACCTGCATTGAGTCGGACTTTGACTGCGGAAACTAGCATTTGAATTCTTAATCACCAGCCCGGTTTCAAATACACTGCGCAAATCAAATCAGAACTACATCGAGGATCATCGACGCTCTTTCCTTCCAGTTGTTTGTAGAACATCGAGACCATGCGCTCTTATGACGGAAACGTGAAGGAGTTGCTAGAGATGGAATATGTGAAGAATACCGCATGGCGTAGGAATATTCGTAACAAACGCACAAAAAAATACCCAAGTCCAGAGCGGCGTCGGTAACGTGTGAATGGGCAAGTTCTAATGTGCGGTTTTATTACCGATGGCCAGCAAAACCACAGAAAAAAAAAACAGGTTTCAAGGGCCAAAAAAGCGTGATCCGCTGGCCAGCAATTACATCCTAATTGTACACCGCGGGATTACCAACCGCACGGCCATCGGGGTGAAACTCATCGACGGGTCCCCCCGCGGTTCTCGATGGAGGTCTAAAGTGCGACCAAACAAATAGTCCTCATTCGCCACATGACCGAATCATTCGTGTCGTGACGTCAAACGGTCCAGCGGAGTTCGAATATAATTGGTGGACCCACTAGGAAGAAGGCACGTATTCTGCGGGTTGAAGTTGTTGTTTTTGCACTGTAAAGCGATTTCTTTTTTGCCGCGCACTACAATCGCATTTTCTTTCTTCACACGAAAAGCCCGTAATGACGAAAGCTTCAAAATAAATAGGATATGAGGCGCGGATTCTCCACACTTGGGTGAGGGCACCGAAATTTACGTCATTCGATGCCGTTTACGTAGGGAAATGTGGCGAAAGGTGAATGTATCTTCGAAGCCAAGTATGAAGCTACACACAACTTATCTTTGACCTGCACGATAACGACGAATAGGATACTCCGATTGTTGTACTGCGTATGTCTATTTTGTAGCTCCACAGCTTTCAGTTTGTGGGTTAGTGTGACGCTAATGCACCGCACAGGAACCAAAGAGAGACGAAATGCGCTATGCTATGAGGTGAAAGTAGTGTACTTATGAGCATTGACTTTCCTTTACACGTAAAACCAATTTTATCACCAAAGGGGCACTGTTCGCATTTCGGGCACAAACTAGGTTTTCGTCAAATTTAGGGCGCGACAGTTACCGATAAACTGAATAAACTTTATTGATTCCGCCTTGCTGTGTTAAGTTGAAGACAATAACAAAAACACAAATAAAAGCAAACTATTATTACACAAGTAGATTTTTATCAATAAGGTTAACAAAAAGGATGAAATTTAACTTAATGTTTAGAACATGCCCGCAACTGGTGTCAGGTCTGTAGCATTGTTTCTTTGTTTATTTGATTGAAGCGAACGGAGCCTTATTAAGCACCAACTTAAAATTTTGCAGCCAAGTTAATGGTTCAAATTTATAATTTCTAAATGGAAACCGATGACTCGGTGCAACACAGACCGCTGATCTACGGGCGATCCAGGTTGGGCGACTTCTACGCTATGAAACGTGAACAGATTATTCACAAAAATAAGATTCGAAAGAATAAAGAGTTAATATTGCAACCATTCTCTTTAGCCAATATTAAATGTGCATAGTGAAGTCCGGCTTCAGTCTACCGTTACAGACTGACGGATTCACAACAGGATACAAAAAATATGCATCTTACATGTGTGCATAACGAGTGGTTTGAAGGTAGAAAAAACTGATTTGAAATTTTAAATACATTGCATCAGTAAACACACGACCATCACTCTGTCCTGTATTATTGGAACTCCGGTGAACCAGATCAGTGGCTGCATGATTTTAGCATCCGGAAACGGCAATTTACCATGTGCCGCTCAAGCGATTTCCCATAAATGGCCATTTTGAGCCCAAACATCTGTGCTACCTGCACATCCATGCTGCTCATCAGCTGATTTGTAGCCCTACACTCAGCCCGCGATCTCTCAGCAGCCTCTAAGTCCGGCCGTGCACCGATGGTCACACATTTCAAACGACCGACGACCCGAAATCCCTCCCCGCTCGTGGTAATGTGCCGGCAAGCTTCTCCAAATCCGGCGCCAGAGGAAACATGTGTAGTGGATAATTACAGGCAATAAAGGTCATACGGCAATTGACCACCATCCGGCCTTAACATCGGCGCGCCGCTTGCCGCACCGTGCTCCGTGCTCCGGCGCACTTGACTCCGTAGCGGAAGTGACACGGAGCGGGACACTTGAACGTTGAATAACACCAAACTGTGCACCAAATTATTAGCCACTGACCTTTGCCGTGAATAACGGAGCAGCTCTACCGAAAGAAGGCCACTCGTGTGTTTACGTACGTCGCGCAGTGTCTGCCCAGCCGGATCATCTCCTTACGCGGAGGACTTCGCCCGCCAGACAGTTCCGGCGTTTGTTTTTTGTCTTCTTCGAGGCACGTTTCTTGCTTTGACGAAGGCACGGTTCGTGACGAACTTCAACGGTAGTGGTGTCGTTGACGGTTGGCCGGTGGTAATTCCATCGGAAGGAAAAAAATCCTTTAACAGGTCATAAAAAAAGACGCCTGAGGTGTGTTCCACCAAGCTTGTCTCCCCATAGGCGTCAATCCGTAAATCAGTGCTTGAGGTCGAGTGTCATTTAGAGTGAATGGTCGTAATTTATTGGCTTTCTGATTCAAAGACAATTTGTAAAAACAATGCACCTAGTGGCTCTTAATCTATTAACAGAGCTACGTGTAATTGCTTTGAAAATTGATGATAGTTGGAAAAGCGTCTCACATTATAAGCAAGAATCATAATTTCCTACTAAAGACAGACTATAATTCATGCTCTCTACACTTAAATCATTGCCAAACGCTGGATTTGCTATATATAAAACCAAATGTGCTTGTTTGCTAGTCACAGTTTCTTTATAAGTTCGGCGCACTCGCGTCCAGTTCGTAAAATCACTTAATTTTCGATTCCACAAAAGTGGATCAAGGATGATGCGTACGCTGACGGTCATCGAAAGACAGAGACAAAATGCACAACAAAAAACACCTTAATCGAAAAGTTTCCCGTGTCGTTCATTTGCATAACCACCATCGGCGGTATCATCAGCCTCTCTGCCTGGTTCGAAATGATGACCTACCACAGGCCGCCGCTATAATGGCTAGCATCAGCGTAAGGATTTATATCATGCAGTTTTGATTGCAAGGCTACCTGAAAGCTCTGAAAGTCCGCTTGGAGTGCAGCCAGCCAGCCAAAGCCTCCAAGTCCAAGTGGAGCCTCAAACGATATTTCGGACGACTGCTTCACGTTCCAATGGCGTTTGCATTTACTAACCTCTCGCGAATTAGTGACACTGCCAGTTTTTCCTCGAGGAAAATGAAACTCCATTTTATGGTACATTTGACATTGCGTGCTCATCGCGATCGCGACCATCTCGGTTCCCTTCGCTCGGCCAGGGTCAGCAAAGGTCCGGTAGCCCTTGACAGAGTCGGGCCCGTCGGCGATCGGAAAATGCCACACTTCACTTCCACGGCAATCGCCCCAAATTGGCGGCTACCAATGCTCGCGGCAGCCATGGCGTGTTGGCTTGAAGGATATCGTAATGTCCAGCGGGCCGAGGCGAGCCCGGGGGTATTTTGGGCGATGGTCGGCCAGATCCGTCCTGATGGCGTCCACATGTGGAGGTCATCCTAACCGCCATGATAGCTGCCACCATGACGAACGGGCTTGCAATTAACCTTCGCTTGCTTTAAATTTCGATGCAGTCTGAACTCCCGCTGATGGAATTGGGGCGGAAATTATGATACCGGCAAAGGCTGTAAACGGAATCGGTTTAGAAAGATTTTCCTCTCATGCGTAACACATCGGTCGAGGTCTGAAGTCTTCTAAAAGAGTTTTCCTTGACAAATCGCCCGAACACTGAATGGAACAGTTCGCCAAGCTAAATTTATGATACGTATAGGTAGATCAGTGTTTTATTAACATCCGTGTTGGTTGGCAAGGTTTTCTCAACCATTGTGCAACATACGGCACCAAGTGATAGATTTTCTAGGTCGATCGTCACTATTTTGATATCGTATCGATCGATCAGTTAGGTTATTGTCACGAAAAGTGGTAGTCTATTGATTTGCCATCATTGTTGCATGGTTCATTTGATGGCGAAAGTCGAACCCTTGTTAAATGAGCAAATCATGTACCTTGCCCATAGCCTAATAATTTTTAAATATTGATGAAAAAAGACTTTGCTTTGCTTTGCTATGAGGTTATTTTATTTCATAAATTCTGATTTGTATACAATAAACTAAAAAAAGGTATTGTTTGCAAGTTACACAAGTTATCTAGAAAAAGTAGACTTGCTCATATTTGCTTAGAACTTTCTGGAAGGAATAATAAAAATTACCTAAACGATTGTAAGTATTTTGTATACTTCGCGAAAACATTCAACGTTCTAGTCTTTCAACGTCGTCGTTCATATGAACGTTTCAAAAAGTAATCTCGTGTTATAGTTTTGAACACTTTTTGTCAGGAGTTTTTCGTTGTTGAGCCTTCGCTGCGCTTCCGATGGTTGGTTATTTCAACGCTTCGGCCGTTCCGATTCGATCCCAAGACAGTGCGTTTTTTACATCTTGCGTTGGCTTTTTGTATCACCGTTGTAGTTGGTTTTTTCCATTGTTGATGAAGTCGTTGACGGCGGTGGTTTGTGGCGGCAAGAAAGAAGACTTAAAATTAATTTAACGAGCAACGATCGACACTGCCCTCTAAACATCCTTCGCCCGTCTTGAACTTGCTGTGGCCTTTTTCCTAGTGAGTGAAAAGCAAGCAATCGGTTGAAAAGTCGAAGAGGCAAAAAACAAAAAAGAACGCCCGTTCGTTCAAGAGTGTATTTGCGACGCAATTCGCGACATGCTCATAAAAGGAAGGGACCGGCGGAAACGGCGCACATGTGCTCCGATTCTACGGCGAATTCATCAATCCAGCCGGCGTTAAAAGCATAGATTAATGGCCACGGGCGGGTTTTGTTTTGGGTTTTTTGGCACTGGTTTTTTGGTGAATAATCTTACCAAGCTTGATCACTTATCGTTTTACACGTATGGACTATGTTTTAGAGTCAAAGCGAATTTCATTTGATGTACAAAAGTTCGTGAATTTCATGGAACTTGGAGAATTTTTCATAGACAAAACTTCACATCGCATTTGTTTCGCCAGCAAAAATGGATGAAGTCGTTTTGTCTTTGATAGAATTAATGGATAGATAATGCATTTATAAGTGTTGTACTCAAGTTTTAGTGCACTGTTCCGGGTCCGGGTCCGGTTTTAGTGCACTGCACTGTTTCATAGATAAAATTTAATATCGCATTTTTTTTTAAATCTTAGAAGAACGGACTGGGCCGTATTTATTCCATATCGCATTTGTTTCGCCAGCAAAAATGGATGAAGTCGTTTTATCTTTAATGGAAATAATGTATGGATAGTGCATTTATAAGTGTTGTACTCAAGTTTTAGTACACTGCCCAGGGTCAAAGTGACGTGTTCCTCCTTACGCGTGTTGCTTAGCGATGTATCCAGCATTTTTTGGGCTATTTTGTGACAGTTACAAAATTATTTGCTCATATTATTTGTCGGGTTTTTTTACTATGTATACAGCTAATTTAAAACTAGCGTAAAACCCAAGACCCGAAACATGTTAACCGACAGTCACTGGGAAAGTTTGGGAATCGTTTTATCGCCTCTGTGACTCTCTGAGGTGGTTGCCCTCGGCGCTGGCCATTCAAGATCAATTCTGACTTATTTTCACCACAAAGTTCCCGCGGGAGAACGATGCCCCCCGATAACGATCACATTTCGCTGGCATGAGTATGTTTTGGGAATTTATTCACACGCAGGTGCGGGAAAACCGAAAAAAGCGGATTTGCCATAGAAGTTGCTGGGGCATGATTGTTGCTTAGTTGCATCTTCCTGTCACGAGAAAGTGATCGGTCGGTAACACCCGGTAATTTCCGTCGTAAATTCCCGTACCGATCGTCTTCTCGAAGCGATGTTAGCTGCTGGGGCTCAGGACGTGATCAAATTATCACTACCGGCAGCGGCTTCTAATTCGTGCAACCACAAAGCCCAGCATCAATCCTCCGGGCAGGGCAGTAGGTTCGAATACGCCCGGTACATTTTAATGAGCTCACTACGTACATGGATACGTCTCGAAGGCGGAAGAATCCGATCGGTCGACATCGCGCTGGGGAACAACGTGCACGTGAATTACCTCTATAAAACGTACTATTTTCATGCAGATCGTGTCTACGGTCCAGGGTTAAACCAGGCACAAATCTGCCGCGATCAATTCTGACAAGATTTATCCACTGTCAGAACATTTCAGCCGTCGTGAATCATCAACCACAGCAGTAGTAAGTGGAAAGCGTTTTATTGTTCCGTTACGCATGACGTAGGCAACTTCATTGAACGGAATACATCTCGCTTGAACGTATTGGGTGAGATGAGGATATAATAAAAATACAGTAAACAATTAAATTACGACTTTTCTTTATTTTTAAATCCATCCCGATGTGTGTTTTCTTCTTCAAGTACTACTACTACTTCTTTATATTTTCCATTTGTTTGTTTCCCTTTTTAGTTTCCATTTTCCTTCTTTACCTTAAACTCTGCTGTACTGTTTCTAGCGTGTACTCTCCTTTTGCTTGCTTCCAGTTCTGGTTCATATCAAAGTTCAGGTTTGTAATTTACAACAATGCACGCAACTACTCGTTACAACTAAAGTTTGTAAAGCTTCCAGCTTTCGAGAAAAAGGTTCAAAATCCATGCCTGTCCATGCATCCCGAGAGCGAAAAAACACGGAACGGAGATTGTCATATCTTGTGCAGTTTTGCTCCTATTTCATTCTTTTTATTCTGTCTCTCGTAGCAGAAACAATTAAGCAAAATAAAGCCAGGGAAGTATGCGCACGCGAAGAAACTGAACCATTCTACAAAAATGGTAGAAAACAAAAGAAACGCCATGGTACATGTTAAACGTTCTCTAAACGCTGTCAATGGACGATGAATGAAAACGAAGTTCTGAATCTTAACGCTGTAAAAGCGATCGCAAATCCGCGTTGTCTGAGAATGTGCACCGTGTGCCGGCGTAAACCGGATTCTATCGTTTATTGCAGTCCCTATTTGTTGGGTGATTCGTACACAGGTCTGTTTAGTTATTTTTGGTACGCATTGCGCCATCTCTAGTTTTCAAGAAGCACATGTACAGTACTCTTTCAAAAAAGCATGTTTCCTCTTTCTGTCCGCTGCGGAGGAACTATTACAGAAGATTCAATCTTGTCACAAATCTATCCCTCAGTCTCGCTTTGTTCCTTTCTTCGGTTAGACTATAAATGTTGGCCCTGTGCCGATCATTTGCCGCTTTTGGCAAATGCATCAAGCACTGCAGGCACGCATTCTATGCTGGCTATCACTGAAACGTGCACAACGCGGTGGTGGGAAGCAACGACATCTTTTAAAAGCTCGCTGTGTTCACTGTCGTCCTATCGTAGTGAAATAGTCAAACACGTCAAAAGGCACCAACTTTTGGGCCAAGAAGATTCAAAAGAAATGAGTGAAAAATGTCTTCTCACAGATCTTACTACTAACTCTAGCCGTGAAGTTACGTTTGCTTTTCGCTTCTTACTGATTTAAACCGCGATATGTCATAAAAACCATCACCGATGACATCTTCTTGTCACATCGTCGGGGACGTTGGCACCCACAGTTTCTTACTTAGGCCAAAGAAAGTGGAAAACATAATGGCTGTCACCCGGCTAATAAGGAGGAAGCTAACTTAAAGCACTATGAAATGTATGCACGCCCGGCCTGTGACGGTAAACCAGCTTCACATGGGTTTGATGTATGCGTTTCTTCGATTTTTGGTAGGCTTTACATAGTGCAGTACGGTTGAAATAATGTCTAAATTTGAGCAACAGATAGTGGAGGCTCCCTTTCGAGGGCATCGCACACTCTAGGGCTTGAAGCGGTGTGCGCGGCAGCATCAGCCGAACGAAACTGTTCCAAAAGTAACCACAGAAGCAGTGTTTTTGTTTGGTTTCTTGTCACTGTAAGCACATTTACACCCGGATTCGGTTCCGCTAGTGGGAGAAGCAATCTTCTTAGACACACACGCTTATTACGCTTTCGATCGTTCTGTGCTCCGCTCCGTACAAATGCTTTTCTTAAAAACGCTACCAATCTGCGAGTTCTGACTCTCGGCTCAGCCAAACCATCGCCGCTCACTTGTATATCGAAATTACAGCTGTACAAACGGTAAACTGTGGAAGGTTCCACAAACAATCACATTACATTGATAGGTTTGTTTTTGTCAGTTTCGTTTCGTGTTATAGTTCGACTTTGCAACTTTTATTACAGTATTACCTATGGTTTTTCGCTTTCAAACGTAAATAGAATTTTCCTGTTGTTCTAGTTCTAACATCTCGATTTTTGTCTTGTCGTCACCTTGATCCCTCTCGTCGCTACTACTATTTTATATCATCTTTTTTCCATTTTCAATAGCTTCACTCTACCTCATTATCTGCTCTTTGATTCACTGCCTACAAGATCTTGTTCGCTGTACAATTGTCTGCTAAAACAACATAAACAAAAGGGGGGAAAAATAAACTTAATCGAAAAACAAAAACCACACACCACATTAAGCCATCTGCTGTTCTCGCTGCCGCACTGAGCAGTAGACGGTCACATTTCAAGAACCTGCCAACGTGACGTCGTACCAACGCTGGGCGTGTGGGCAACGTGTTTCGCACCTCGGACGAACCGGAGCTTACTTCGAGCTACGTAAAAGAATGCAAAATAAAAGTAACCCATCTCAAAGCGTCCTGCACATCCGGACACGTGGACTGGGCGCGCCGATTCGTACATTCCCCCCTCAGTCCCCGACTGTGTTCCCCGCGCGTTCCGATCGCGTATACCGCCGGTACGTCAAAGCTTTCCATTGTCGCCGTCCGAAGTGGTGTCCATCTGCGGATAGGAGTGATGGCATCAACTCCACTTGTCGTCCTCGAATTACGCGCGCCGTGGCGATAAAAACTGGCACGCAGCAACAGGATGCGGCCATGCAGTCGTGGTTCGGACAGAAGAGCTTCTGCCGCATCCGGGCGGGCCGGGAAACTGAACTCATCTTTAGACAATATCGTACTAAAAATAAACAATTTCACCAACCCTGTCCACCGGAAGGCGGAAACGGTGCGTCTTGGAGCTTAAAGGTGGGGCGGCGAAGGCGGCAGCCGCGTGAGGTCCCGCGTGGCCGGTGTTGATGCTGGTGTCGATTGATCGATCACCGTTGAGTATATGATGAATGGGTGACGTTCTGGTGATGATGGTGATGATGCCGACGATGCTAACCACCATCGATGGCTGACCCCCACTGTCGCTAGGGTTATTGTATCTTCCGGACGCGCGCTCCACCGTTCTCGCCGATGCCACCGTTCGATTGCTGGATCGATTCGACAAAACCGTTCGAATTGCCATTGCTGTAGGAATTCGCCGTTTTGGCACCCCCGTTCAGATAGATTCCGTTGGCGGTCACCTTCCGCTGGTGAAGCTCGTCATCATCGTTAAAGACGGGCTGTACGGTGGGAGAGAGAGAAGGACACAAGAAATATTAGAAATGCACCACACATGTCCCGCAAAGCGCGCTCGGGATAGATTAATGGGGCTAGGAATTTAATTAATATTTAATCAATGCGACTAGTCTCTAAAGCTATCCTCTTGAACTTGTAGACCGATACTCGAATCCCTCTCTCAAGTACACACACCGCCGTGTGGTGGAATTGCAAATAAAATACTATCGCGCTCTATTGCGTCAGTCGACGCTGCATCTCAACTTTGTCGATCAAATCTGTTATTAATCTCCTGCCACTGTTTCGCGTTGGCAAGTCCGGCACCTGCCGGTACACTCATTACCCAGCCTGGTCATTATCAGCCCGGTGCGTTCGAGAATGCGAGCCAGCGAGAGAATGAGGCCAGTAGGTTCGTGGTGAAACTGGGCGCCCCCCTACGATACGCCTTCCATGGCTAGTGGCAGCCGCTAAGGTCAACAGATAAACTTGGGGAACATATAATTGGCGAACCACATCAATTATTTAGCATCATTAGTAGACGGTCTTGTGTTTGCGGTCACGTCAAACTTCGATACGCGCGATGCTCAAAATCGCAGGGACGAAACAATTGGGAGCTTGAAAAAGACCCAAAAAAAAAACCCAGTAGCGTAGTGCCGATCCCGAGAACGGATGTTGCGTAAACCCTTCCTCCGGAAAGTCGTTATTTCATCATCATCTTTCTTTGTTTGCTTGCTCGCTTCATTACCGATAATAGCTCTCTCGGGTAAGACCCAGCCCATTACACTCCACTGGCCATCGTCGCCTCTCGCCACACATCGCGTCGCGAAAAGATCGCGACAGGGTCGGGTGGTGCGAAAATTGGCACTTTTTCCTACGACACCAAAACGCTCTTCTCCCGAACGAATGTGGTAAAAACCAGTGAAACAGCCACTTCTCCAGCGGTCGTCGGTCAAGAGGAAGGATGCCGCGGGCCATGCGGTTCGCCGTGTTTTTGCCGGTCGCATGATACTTTGTAGTGTAAATATAAATTTCTTGGCCCAACAACGAGCGAATGTGCCCCCGGGAGGCCATCGGGAGAGTTCATCACTCACGGAAATGACCGATTGTTACAAAAAAAAAAAACCCTGGCACAGCAAGTTATACGAAAAATAAATATTCAAACAGAACAAACACAGATTTGTTTGCGACCGCTGTCGCTGGGTTTTTGCATATTTCTATCGTGCTGATTCTCTCCACTATTCTGTTTCTTTCCGCCACAACTTTGGTGGAGTAAGCCCCCAAACTCGCCACAGCAGGACAGCAGCATCATTAGATCCTTGCGGCCATTAGAGTGGACCTTTCAGGGGACGCATAAATGTGTTCTGCGTACTTCAGCTTCACTTCAACCGACCTTCAACAGTGACCCCTACGGGCGGCGGAAGACGTCAGAAAGTACCACTTCTGCCTACTCGCCGTGAGTGGAGTGGAGAGAAAAACGATCGATCGTAGCGATGTTCAATCGCTTCGGAAATCTCAAGATCAACCGGAAAAGCAGAACAACAAAAAACCCGACGTCTAAAAGCAAGTAATAACAAATTGCACTTGACGTGTGTCGAATGGCCGAGGAGCGGTCAGTGTTCAAATAATCGGGCAAACATAATCACCAGTCATTGTCGACAATTGTTCGACGCAATTTTGACGTCAATTTGTTTTGATAAATTGTGCGCATGGTACACGCCAGAAGCACGCCAGAGGAGCCGCCGAAGAGGATACGACGTCCGGGTGACCGTGTGACGCAAAAACCTCGGACGAAAAGTCGATTGGGAGCCGCCAGTTTTTCCTTCTTCGAGCGAGCTTTTTTTCGGGGGTCTGCTTGACTTTGGCCCTGCCCTGCCAGGCTAATACGTACCATGCAGGCACCCTGATTGTTGTTGGCCACATCGCCGTGGTGGAGCAGCTTGCCGTTGGCGTGTGCTTTCAATTCCGCTTCCCGCTTGGCGCGCCCGAGCGCCCGCTTGTTGTACGCCTGCTTGTAGAAATCGGAGAACAGGAACAGGAACATGATACCGTGGAGCCCGATCCACACCATGAAACCCTTCGGGTAGTCGCAGTCGGTGAACAGCAGCTGGAACTGGTGCGTAAAGATGGCGACGAACTGTGCCTGTTGGCGGGATGGAAGGACTCACATTACGATTCTGTCTCTGTGGCGGTGTACGATCGGAGCGATCCATGGCCATGCCGCCGGTGGGGCCGCGGTCTGTAACGCCGAGAGCGCGCGAGCCGGTTAACCTTCCGCGCGGCGCGATCGATACCGAAAGTGAATGGCGGAAGTAACGCTGTGGTCCGCCGTGTGGGCAAACAACAGGGGCACGCACGTGAGGGTGCATTATCCTGCGACGCCCTTCACTCGGAGGCGGTGGGTATCATCTCTCAATTAGGCCGACCATCACTCGGGCGCGACACACGGTCACCCGGTACTTACCATCTGGAATGCCGTGAGGTACTTCTTCCACCAGATGAACTTCTGGTACTTGGGGCCCAGGGCGGCCACCATGTAGTAGAAGTACATCACAATATGTACAAACGAGTTAAGCATAGCGAAGAACGTACTGTGCCCACCTGCAATGGACGAAAAACGGATCGCAATATTAGTTCGGACTTACGGATCGAGAGGGTTGATGCTAAGCTACAGGGGTTAGGATATCAAAGGAAGGGCGACCTTGAAAATGATGTAACTAAAACACATAAAATCGCAGACCCGGGGAAATCAAAGTCAAATCTCAACACCAGAGAACAATCAAAACAAAGGAAGGACAAATTGGCAGTTGGCGCACTAATCTCGCGATCCTCGAAGATCACGATCGCTTACTGGCGTGTGCGTAACAACTTGAAGCAGACACGTGTCTTTGCCAGCGTGATGCAATGCGTTCATAATTAAAGTGCTGTGGCTGTGCATCTGGAACACGCTCATTGTTTCCCACAAACAATTGTGCCAGGATGGTGGCAGCAGCTCAACACACACACACACTCTCTCTCTCTCTCTCAGTCTGCGCCACGGATGCGAATGGTGAAAGCAAACGCCCCACGACGTAGAACCCCGCGAAGTGGGTCCGATTTCGTAACGATGCGCGAACGATCGACAACCGGTAACCCGAATATCAGAGTTGCAGAGGCCCCGAAAAATCAGAGCAAAGAGATCCAAAAAGCCGCATTGCCGATCAGCGAGATGCAACCAAACCCATCCGGGGGCGCTCCTCGCCACGCCACGTGTATGCGGCGATAATACGTGGCCAAGTTTCACGCTTGCCACAGTAGTCGTCAGACCTCGATTCTGGAGGAGAAAAAACGGATAGCTATAATAATGAGGCAAATCTAGGACGAGCGTTCGCGCGCTCGCGCGTTCGCTCGCTGATCTCTTCATTCACCGAACGATCACGCGCGCGCGCGTGTGTGTGCACGTGTGCGCCACACACTCACGAAACCGGTGACCGCGGCCCACTGTGCCGTTAAGCAAGACATTAGAGTCACGATCATTCTGCGCCATATCGGCGCGATCACGCGGTGGGTAGCAATTTCTTAATTTTCCATCGAAGCATGATAGCAAAATAGCATTGGACTACGCGCATTAGAAACCAATTGGTTGAGGCAAAACTGTGGTCAAACGGGGTGGTCTTTCCTCGCCCTCACTGCGTTTATCGCGTTTGCATATCAAACAGGGTCGTCGTCGTCGTCGTCACGCAAGCAGGCAAGCAATTGCACGCATGAATTTCCATGTCCATGATTGATTCCAAAATGGCCAACGACGACGACGACGGGGCACGTACTCTCGGTGCGTCAACAGTTACAACATCTACATTCATTACCGATGGTGCCCCCCGATCAGACGATCATACAGACAGCATGGAAGTGGGAAAGTGTGTTAAGGGATGTGCATCGCACCGTGTGCACAACCTTTCTCCCGCGCGCTGGCCCATACTCTCTCAATTCGGCCGTGATTCGCACCACACGCACCACTTCGACCCCACATACACATAAGCAACCGCGCGTTGGGCGCACACAAAATAAGGGATCAATTCACGATCGCTAAACGGCACGAATCACCATACTAGGCGCGCGTGCGACATTTAGCAACACTTCCCTTTTTGCCATTCCCGGCGATCCCATTCGCTTCCGCCACCCAGAAAGGAAGCGGCAAAGGCAAAACGGAGCGGATTCACAATGTTACACAAACAAACACTCACGGACAACCCCACCAAACCCATTGATAGCGATAGCGGAATGTTGATCGTCCGGCGAGACGAGTGAAACCGGTTCAGAAATAGGACCTCCCCCGGGGGGTGGGCGAACGGAACGCGGTGCGGTGCGTTCGTCGCCAAGTACTCAAACATACGCCGTCGCCGCTCACTCCAGGGGCCTTTAGGGATGGCCACTGGCGACTGGGGATGGCTGTGCTGCTGATACGTAATGAGTGTAAATAATAACAAGCCATGAAAGTGAGACCCGTTTTGCGTCGGCAGCAATTGACTGTCTGCTCGTCGTCGGTGTTACACTTACAAGGACACCGGGGCAACCGGCCGGACCACCGATGGGCCGACTTTCGCTTCTCCGCAGCAGGATAACCTGGTGGCCGGTGGGTAAGCCATTTTGTTAAGATTTTTACATTCTGGGTTCGGTCTCGGTGGGTAGTGTTACGTGTGTCACAGGTACTTACCCGGTGCAAACTTCATGCCCATCCACACCGAGAACGGCATGCAGCCGTGGTGGATGACGTGCAGCGTGGAGACGTGCTGCGTTTTCTTCCGCAGGATGAAGAACAGCGTGTCGAAGAACTCGGTGAACTTCGAGATGTAGTACCACCAGCAGGTCCGGGCCATCTGCGGGCGAAAGGCGTGCGTCAGGACAGTCAGAACAGCGTCAAACAGTGGACACTGGACGCATTGTGCTTACCCGTAGCGCCATTGGGCTGTCCGAGTAGTCGACCGGTTGGCAGCGGAAGCTGTAGTGTCCTCCCCAGCCACTTTGCAAGTACTACGGAAAAAAGAGTAAATAGAAACCGAATGGAATTACCCCGAATATACTAGTGTGTTCAATAAGTTCGTATGGTCGGTAACAAAGGGGGCTGCTACAATCCTAATTTTTTTTGTCATATTGGTACACTCTTCATATGAACGTATGTGAAGTTTCATTTCAATCGGTATCGACATGTAACAGTATTTTTTACAATGGAAATAATCAAGTATCATGCAGTGATTTAATTGTTGTTTTTAAACGGTTTAAAAGCAAAGGAAAATTATGAACGAATGTTGAAAGTGTATAAGGACTCTTCGTCTTCAATTAGGGGGTTAAAAGGGGGGTTTCTGAGTTTAAACGCGGTCGTAGTAGCCTTCAAGGCGATCCATGTCAAAAACGTAAAAAAAACAGACACAACACCTGAAATTCGTAAACAAATACAGGATATCGTTGTGGAAAATCGTCGAATCACTGATCGAAATTAGGTAAAAGACCTAGCCAATTAATTGAGCAGTGTAGTCAAGATTTTGACTGAAGTGTTGGGTTTCAGAAAGCTGTGCTAAATGCTTCGAATGCTAAAAACGCATTCGAATTCATCTTTCTTGACAACATTTAAATCGTTTTCGATAGGACAAAGGGGATTTTGTGCATCGAATCATCACTATGGATGAGACTTGGGTCTATCACCATGATCTTGAATCAAAACAAGAGGCTAAGGAGTGGTCTGAACCTGGTTCTTTGGCTCCGAAACGAGTTCGTGTCCAGAAATCGCCTAAAAAGGTGTAAGCGTCAGTTTTGCGGGATGCGAATGGAATTTTGTTAGCGGATTACTTGCAAACTGGTAAATTTTGATTATTGTTGTATCCTTTTAAACCGACTGAAGGAGAAAATTTGTGAAAAAAGACCCGGTTTGAAGAAGAAAAACATCCTCTTTCATCAGGGCAATACACCGTATTACAAGAGCATTTTGAAAATGGCAAAAATCAATCAACTAAAGTTCGAATTGTTGGAGTTTCCACCGTATTCACCAGATTTGGCCCCTAGCGACTTCCATCTGTTTCCATTCCTTAAAAAAATCATGTACGGAAAGCGTTTTTCATCAAATGAATGGAATTTATAAATTGAAGTCTCCTTGAAACAAGTGCATTGATGTTCAGCGAGGCCATACTGAATAATAAAGTGAATTTCCATAAAATGTTCTAAACCATAAAAAAGTGTCCTTCTTATCGACCATACGAACTTATTGAACAGCCTAGTAGTACACAGCGGCCGTGAGACTCACCTCGTAGAATATCCAGGTGCTGAAGATGGTTTGGAAGAGATTGTAAATTACTAGCGTATTCCTAAGGTCCATTGGTTTCCGCTTCTCCATCAGCTTTGGTGCTAGCGATTTGCTAAAGTACGCATAAAATACGCAAAGGCCTAGAGTGGGAAAGGGCGAGGACATCATCGGCCAACCGGCGACCCGGGGATCTGGAAGCAAAACGAGGCGGCCAAAAGCCAAGTAAAGAAATTAGGAGAAAGTAACTACGCATCGCAGGGCGGAAACAGGGCGCACAGGCAGAAGCTCATAAATCACGACCCCATTACGAGGCGACCCGAATTCCGGTCGAGCGGGCGGGCGGACCACCGATGATCGATTTCCAAGGCCCTGCCTGCACCGGTTAATTATGCGCGAAAAGCGAAATCCGAACCCTCGGTCGCACCAATAACCTGACATCCATTTGGGCCGCCAAAGTGAAACGCATCACCATATTCCGCGCCGCCGCCGATGATGATGGGCCGATGACAATGGTGCACCGGGTGTGGTGTGGCACCGATCACCACCGAATGGAATGCATAATCATGAGCACCTCTGGGCGCACAGCTGGTCTATGCTAAAGGCGGCCACACCAGCCCCAGAAACGCAATGTGCTGCGGTGATCGTGTTGTGTGGAGGTGTGTGCGTGTCCGTATAATGCTCCGCCGCCGCCGGTCATCGTCGCGGAATGTGGTCGTCGGTAATTGATTCGATGACCAACCAATTGACACGCCGTCGGCCAGAGCCGGGTAGCCGTCCCGATGGGCCAGAGGCCACTCGCCACTACAAACCGTTCCGATTCCGAACCATTAGCGGCAGCGCACGGTGCGGAGTACACGTCTAGCAAATTCACTTCGAGCTAATTATCGTCTCCGTTGCCTTTGACCTGCGCGGCAACGCACTCTCGAAGGGACGCGCCCGGTGCCCCTCCGGACAGATAACAGGAAAGACGGCTGCAGGCCGGTACACCTCACAAGGGTCGCCGCCGTTGACCCTGACCTGGAAGGAAACCCCAACTTACCGCTCTGATTGTCCATCAGGTCTCTGTACCAGTCGTCTATGCTTGTTAAGATCTGTGCCATTTTGTGCGAATCTACAATGGAAAAGAAGAGAGAAAGAGCGCGTGATAAGAGCATCGAAAGCATAAAGCGTCGTCAGCGGATCGTCTAACGGGCGAGAAAAGCTAAAAGTCCACCATCACCGGCTGACCCAGTGCCGGGGGGCTACGTTGGGCGGAAGGGCACACCCCGCATGATGCAACACGACCGCGCCACGCCACGCCGCGGTGAGCGAAAGTGAAAATAAGGCCAAGATCGACGCCGTCAGATCGTCCGCCGCCGGACCGACGGGGGACGCGTGAGATGGAAAGCGAATCACGGCGGAAAACGAAACGGGATAATTTACATCGCTTCATGACACGATTTTCCACGACCGACTCCCGGCAACCGGCGCTTTGTGGGTCACCTGGCAGGTGCGTGGTGGCGCGGCGGTGGACACAGAATAGTCACCGACTAAATTATGCCCTCCGCCGCCGTCCCACCGATTCCTTTTCTCACGCGCGCCTCACGCAGTGTGGCAACCCTCCCCCCACCGGTGGTGGTAACTGCCGGCCACCGGACCAAGAAGGTGATTGGCCGGCGAACCTCTGGAGCGGAAGGGAGGGCACGCGGAAAGTACGGTGCGGTCGGTGAGATGGCGGCTCGTCGTCGATGTTACCGCAAGACGGGCGGTCGCGGTGTGGTGAATTGCCGTTGCGCGCGCGCGCTGCGCTGCTGCAAGACCGTCCGTCCCCAACCGGGTCCGTCTGGGGCAGGATTGCTGCAACTACTAGCGGCCAGGTAATTATGTAACGAAACGGTAAACGATAGTGAAAAAAGACCCCAAACACACGCACACACACAGACCGAGAGAGACACGCGTCCAGACGAGGCTTGGCCGCCGAGCCGGCCCGAGCAAAGAGAAGGCCACCCCCGGGGGAAGAATCGACGGGATCGATGGGTACCTCACTTTCGCCGTGCACCGGCCTCACACACACACACACGCACGCACGTGTGGAATGTGTGAGGGGCCCGCCAGAGTGAAGGCGGCAGGCAATCTTCAGGTGCGGACACGCGGCACGGTTTCTCCTCTCCGGTGGCCTTGAAGACGCGCCGCTGACGGTGGTGGTGGTGATCCTCTCGCCAGCCAGGTTTTGTGCCACTTATGGCACAACCCCCACCTGAACCCAGGGCACAGCGCGAATTGGCATGCCCTTTCGATGTTGGCCGGCGGTCACCGGGACACCCGGGTCTCGGGGGCTCGCGCTCTCTCGGTGCTGATCGCTTGCACTTTCCGCGGTGCATTTAGCGATCGTGTTGCACTTGCTGCTCGCGCCTAGCGCGGCTAAGCTCGACCCTCCCCCGTGGTCCCCAATTGGGTGATGGTGGCGAAATAATGGTGGCTCCGTCCACGGTGCACACACACCTTTGTTTCGAGATGCTTCGAAGCGGTCCGAAGTAAGTCCGCGCGCGCGCGCGCGGAAATCGACACCATTTTAAGGTCGCCGCGGACACCGCAAGTGACCAGCTGATGTGCGCCTGAGACAGCGTGTGCGATAAGGAGTGAAAGCTTGCAGTACCGAAAAGGGGTGGGTAATGGGGGAAAAAATGGCCAGGCTGGTGGACCCGAAAGATCGTGGGAGAACCGCGCGAACCTCGGGGCAAGTGTTTTTCTTTCACTTACTTTGGCAAGGCAGAATTCGCAAAACGGCAATCGATTGTTGGTCTGCGGGGCCAACGAGCCCACGGCGGGATCGAAACGAGTTCACCCAGTCCACCAGTAACCCAGCGACCGATCCGATTCAGCGTCGCTGCAAACCAATAGGTTATGTCATCATCGTCATCATCATCATCATCGTGACCGACAACACAACGCGGTCGTAGTGGTGGCCACAAATCGCACTAGGCCACCACCAATACAGCCCGAACTCGAGTGGCGGGTGACGATCACCACAACAAACGGCCCGGGCCACTTTTGGCCGGCCGAGGGGTGACCACCCAACGCTTGACTAATCATCCAACCCACCAGAGAAACAACCTCGGCTTCCTCTTATCGCGCGTCGGTACACACACGCACAAACAATTCTATTTTGATTCCGTGAGTCACGACACGTCGGTCGGAGTGCGTCCACCGTTTGATGGCCATCGCAAAAAACAGTGCTCAAGGATAATAGACACCGGAAAAGGGGCTCCTAAATCAATGCTCGCAGTAAATCAGGACAATCTGCGTGCAACATGGTTCGTCGTCGTCGTCGAACGAAAGCATTATTTATAGGGACCCCACCCGCACGCGATGCGGCGGCGGGGGGCGGCGTGGGTTCGAATTTATTGACACCGGCGTGGGGCTCCCCTCGGTGCGCAATTCCGACCCGGGGGGGGCTTGCGCCGCAATTACCACTGCGCGTTCGTTTCATGGCCGCGCGTTCAAGTCTTTCGTCAACCGGAGGCGACTTCGGCTTCGGCGTCGGCGGCAGCAGCAATTGGGCGCGCGTGAAAGTAATGTACGTGTGCACCCGTAATCGAGTATCGGCACCGGGGTACGGCGGCTATGGCGAAAGGTTAGCCAGAGCAGCACCAGAAAGCGACCAGATGTACCCTGTGCCGGGAGAATGTGTGTCACATCATTCCCTGTTGCCACTGCTTACCTGTGGAACCGAACAAGTTCTGGGCAGTATTTGGGATTCCAACATACACATTTACTCGTGCAACATTCCAAACGCAGTATTGGTGGGCTGGTTCGTCGTTCGCCATTCTCATGACATGACCTGCCCACCGGAGCCTGACGAGGCGTACGCGATTCTGCACGACAGTGAGGTCGTCGAATAGCTCGCTGTTGTAGCGGCTTCTCCATTATACCTCCACACGTACAGGGCCAAATCTTCCTCTAGGAAGCGGCTAACAGGGTTTCGGCAGGGTTGTGGACAGAGTCTATGTCTCAGATGGGTATGGGAGTGCTGGGATCACAATGGTTCAGTATAAGCCCAGCTTCGACACGAGATTCGAGCGAAATGTTAGGTGAGTGAATTAATTCGTCCGGTTTTAGAATAGATCGCATTACTCACTAAATGTCACATTTTTTTAAAAATGAAATATGTGTTTGACAGCTGCTATCATTACGCATCTAACGGGGAGTTCTGTTTCATCACTTCAATATGATGAAAACTGCTACCGAAAGTCATCAAATGGTAATGGAAGTTTATGGTAAGCTTGCTCTTACTGATAGAACGTGTCGGAAGTGGTTTGCACCGTTTAAACGTGGTGATTCTGGCTTGCAAGCTCAAGAGCTACCTGAACAGTCAAAAAAGGTTAATGATGAAGAATTGGCAGCAGTGCTTGATCAGGATGCATGTCAGATGCAAAAAGAGTTTGCAGAAATGTTCGGAGTTGACCACACGACAGTTTCCAAACGCCCGAGTGCCATGGATATGATTAGAACAATGTCTTATTGGGTTCCACATGAATTGAAAGAAGGAAAATGGCTTATTCCGAATCGTCACTGGTGATGAAAAGGGGAGTTATTACAAGAATCCTAAACCCAAAAAGGCCTGGATACAGCCTGGTGAACCAGGTCCATCGCAACCAAAGCGAAATAAAAAGTTTATGCCGCGCATATGGTGGGATATGAAAGGTGTGGTGCACTATGAGCTTTCAGAACCTAAAGAAATTATTGATGGACAATCTCATCGACAACCATTAATGCATTTGAAGCAAAGCTTTGGCCATAAAACGACGAGAATGAGATAAAAGACATGATAAGCTGATTACTCAAAATGTCGGAGTTCGGAGGAGTTCTATCGACACGAAATCGAGGAACTACCTAAAAGATGACAGAAAGCAGTAGCTAACGACGGATCATACTTTCATCAAGGTAGTCATACGTTTTGTTGTTGTAGTAAGGCCACAAATGTCGAACGAAAACCGCATAAATTAGTTTCAAAGTCCTAATAGTTTCCTCAGACTTTAGAATGATCTGTTGGCTGCTGGCTCCTTCGTGCGAATTTCCTCAGTTAAGTCATTGTTAGTGCTAACCTTTGGCCATAGACAGATGAATTTCGAACTGTCGGTCATCACTTGTAGGTCAGCGTAAATTTGCTATTGTTCTCGTCTATCTGCAGACCGAGATTGTTCGCAATCTCTATGTAAGCCTGAGCTAAATCGGAGAGCCTTCGATCTATAATGTCTATGGCATCAGCATTGGCCTGATCTGAACTTCAAGTAGCTAGCCCCTAAGATCTCCCTTCCAGAGTCCCGGATGTGTCAAAATCTATACAAAATAAACAGTTTAGACCAGATTATCTTCAAACAAACGCGTGTTTATGATCTTTCAATGCAACACAATCGAGAGCCATCGAGAGCCACCTTCCCAACATGCGCACTGCTAATGGAAACCCATTCGGCGGCAGATGCAATTAATTCGCAGCATCCTCGCGATAGTGCCACTTGACACGCCATCTCGTGCTAATTACATACTGGCCGTGTGCGCAGCAATACGTCGAGAGATCCGCTTACCCCGTTTTTATTATACGCAAAACAAATCGCTTTACAGCCCTCCAGCAGCCATCACAGATCGTACACCATTTGGCACCTCGTTTGCGACCCCCCGGTTAAAGCACATTAAGATTTCGGGGTGCGATATTGAGCGGTGATTAAATGGCCCCCAACGGGTTTTCGCACACTTCGCACCGCAAGAGGCGTCGAATTAATTTCCGTCAACCGCCAACGGTTGGCTGCCGATGTCCTTACTGCACACCGAAGGACGACTAAGTGCTGTGTGGCGTGCAAAACTGCGCAGAAGTTCTGTTCGATCAGGGGTTTTGGGTTAGGCGTACCGATCTGGCGCTCCCTCCGATCGGAAAGCGGGGGATTTTAGGCCGCACCCTGCGACACGTGTGTTTGCTAACGCCGGGTCTAGGGCACTGCACAGCTCGAAGTTTGCGATACCGACGGTAAACACCGGGACGTAGTTGTGATCACCGATCTTCTCGACTGTTAGTTAGTGACACATTAGCGAGGATCAGCCATCCGGTAGCTATCGAGATAATCGAGAGAACGGCACGGTCAAGAGCTCCGTTTTGCTCGAGAGCAATGTTTGATTATCACTTACTGTGTGCCGGGTGGCGACGGTGTGCGACTCTCCTTCCAATCCGCGCGCCCCTGAAGAACGCGCGCGGTTCAAGGTTCGGGGTTACACCCGATCGCGAGAAATGCCAACGACCGCGGGCCAATCCTGACTGTTTAGCATATAGGTAGGCCGCACGGGCATCACGCGGCGGGGGTCGAAAAGCCCTTAAGAATTTGGCCACCATCACCGCCTTGTGGGGCGGCCACGCAAGCAAAACGTGTTTCCGCGGTCCACGCCGGGCAGTGGCGGAACTGTTACCGACGGCCGACGGCCAGAATCCGGTTCTCCGTAAGGCCACCACCGCCGGAGCTGACGCGCGGCAGACTTTCAGTCGCGAACACCCGCGGGAAGATGGTTCACCGTGAGAACAGGCGAGAATTAGTTTATATCCGAACCTGGGGTGCTTGGGCTCGCGGGCGTTGCTCATTAATATTCAAACTTTCGCGTACGATTCGACGCACACAGGACATTCGATCGTCGATCGGTCTCACGTGGCGCGGTTCTTAGAACGATCACACACCGTGTGGTTGGTATGTTTAAAATTTTCCCCAAAAACCAGCCGCCACGCTGGGCCCTACGCCCAACCACACCGGTGGTTCTCCGTGAATCTCATCTGATCGTCGATCGTCGTCGATCGTCGTCGTCGTCGTCGCCGCGAAGGCTACAAATTAAATCAGTAAAACAGTTAATAAACTTCGAGCCAAACACGGATCTTGTTCGCCTGGGCGGGTCGTTCGCCACCTGCGGTGGGTTTCGGGGCGCGCACAAAAACTGCCAACCGCGCCGGGGCCACGGGTCGGGTGTTCAAATTTGACGCTCCAACCCAAAGCAAATTTGTTTGAAACAGCAAAAAACCTCGGCTCGGACAAGCACAGCACAAGCAACAAGCAGCGAGTGTGTTCTTGAAGAAGCCGATGACCAGCCCCGGACTACGACACCGACGTCAGCGGGTGCTCGGGGGGAAGGCCAAACGGTGGTGGACACTTGGGTGTGCTAGCTTCGGAGTTACTGCTTTCGATGGGCGGCCCTCTATCGATAGGAAAGTGGGACTTGAATCGGTGACGTTTTACTTTTTGCATTTTTTTCCGGGGCAACTTCGCCACTTGAGAACCGCGAATGACGCTCATTGCGCACGACGACCGACGATTAGTATTCACTCTGAAACGAATGAAAATACTCCAAAACTAAATTAATGATTCGCCGTGACGTGGACGTCGTGGACGGGAATTGGCGTTCCGTCGTCGAGTTCGCGACGCGGCAAAACTGGACGCGGTACATTTTTCCCGATTTCAGTGATCCACCAACACCGCCAACAGCACCGGGTCGTGGGCACGACAAAGTTGCAAGCCATCGCCATTGAATCGACCCACCGGCAAGCCAAGTGCGGCCACGAACGCCGTGATGTAAGTGTCATTTAGGATTCAATTATGTTGCCGACGACGTGACAAACTATGCTGGCCGGCGACAGGGCGGACTACCCAACCCAAAGCCACAGCACACCAACACACAGCCGACAAGCTGGTGTAGGCCACGGGGCGCTGTGAATGAATTTTTAATTGCATCAAATCGAAACACGGCGCCGCGCGCCTGAATTGGGCGCGCGTCAGAGCACATCAGAGGGAAAAGGCGGTGTGGAAAACCCGTGTCCGGGCGTCGTTCGATTTTCCCTCATCGTGCGGCTTTTAATTAGCCGTCGGGTCGGGGGCCACGACGGCTACCGACCTACCACAAAGGCACTCTACAACACACACACATACCCAGGATACGGGTCCCATATTCCGGTATTTCCCGGAGCGACTTTAGCGGCCTGCCGATTCTCGGGCGAGGTTTTCAAGACTTCCCAAAACGGTCTACGTCACGCGGACCTTTTGGTTCGAGGGGGTTTTCCACCGCCCATAGCACTCCGCGTTTGGCCGCCAATTTCGGTTGCGCTCATTCCGATTCCAAGGCTCCACCACACGCACCTTTTCCTTCATCGTAGTAGACGTAGTAGCTGGTTGGTTACCATCGTTACTTCCTTGTTCGTGGCCGGAAGCTTTGCTTTTCCTATGACACCGGTTCAGAACGGTCGCCGGAATTGGTCGCTGGAATTGGTCGCTGCTTGCGGAACAAAGAGATGGTGTGAGCGCGCCCGTCACGGAACATGTGTGTCGTGTCGCGGGCCCAGCCTTCTGCAGCTCCCCATAACCTCGCACCGTGCAATTAGAGGTCGTGGCACGCCACGGCAGTGGTGCGATGCCGCCGTCGCTAAACTCTGCACATGCACACGTCCTCTAGCGGGTTGGTAGTACGACGCTACTTACACGGCCGGTTGCCACTGGAAAAGCTCAACACTCCGAGAGTTCACCGCCACCACAGGTACACAACGTCAGCTCGATGGCTTGTGCATCGAGCAGGTATCTTGCAAGACTGCTGTAGCTCCGCTTGGCCGGCCGGTCGGTTGGTTGTTGATATTTCCTTCTTGTGACCGTTTTCTCGAATGTTCGCCTTGCCTCAGGAGGGGCGATGGTTACTGTCTTAAGCTACGCGCACGCTGGCGACGGTGGATTGCTTCGATCAAACGCACCTCGAGACCTTCCGTGTTCCTCTTCGGTGAAGATTATCAAACTTATCGGGGCCAGCAGCATCATTAGCACCACCACCACCACCACCACCGGGGGCCGTCCGAGGACTCTGCAGAGCGTTGGGTTTGGGTCGCGCGAATTGAAGGCCACCATGTTCGACGCGGTTTTGTGTGTTTTCGGTTTGGAAGCGTATGGTGACCGACCTGAAGGCCATCATCGGGCCGATGCGCACGCTGCCAACCGATGAAATCGAATCTCGTACCGGGGGCGGCGGCGCACACAGCTATCAAATTTATGCTCGACCGGCTCCAACCGAATATAATCCAATGCAACACCCGGCCGGATCAATCGAACAACCGATCGGTCAAGGTGATTGAGCCGCTACAAACCGCCGTTAAGATATCGGTCGCAGTGGGCCGATGCTTGCACCGACCGGAAGCAGTACGGACTCTCTCTCTCTCACACTCTGTGTCGTCAGGTACATCTAGATCGATTCTGGCTGATAAAAGCGCTATGACCTGATAAGTTAATTCCGAGCGCGGCACGCGCAGACAACCGCAGCGGATTACGGAGCATATCCGCCGTCGTTTGACAGTCTTCGACGGGCGATGCAGTAATCGGTGCAAATCGGTCCTCCCTCGTCATGGTAAGTCGTGTTTACGCGCAGAAACGTCCGCCCCGGCGGGTTCAAAGTCCACGGTGCGCTCCCCCTTGAGGACTTGAGGGGGGTGATGAGCAGCTCCCCAAGCCAGTTCGACGCAACAACATCCCGTCCGGGCGCTGGCGTGCGTGTGATGGCGCCACGGGTTGGTGGTAGTGCAGCGGGCCCTGTTGAATCACCCCGAATGCTCGGAGACGCTGGCCGGAGATCGGTCGGTTTGTTATCTTTTTCGCCAGCCAACGATCGGGGGGGGGACGATGCTTCACTTCTGCCAACAAACGGAGCGGCGTTCGGTCGGTTCGCGTGGTGCTCGCCGATTGTGCAACAAGTTTCCGTGGCGCTTCGATGGTGCTGGTGTCGCGTTGCACCCGCGCGATGTCCAGATGATCCCTCTGGCCATGACTAAGCAGTTCTGTGACACGTTCACCCGAATCTCATGCGAATTTTGCTCGTCAGTCTCGTCACGGGTGTGACTCCCTTTTTTCGCTTATCAGCTGAACGTGGGGCGACAATGTGGAGTGCGATTACTCACAATCGGTGTGTCCCATGGCGGAAAGATGGGTTGATAGCGCTAATCGATACGGATACCAGCGGGTACGGAAATGGCAGATATTTACCGGTATTAACCTCCTCGTGATTCATTCTTCACGCCTCAGCCGTGTTTTTCGTGAATCGTGTCACAGAATCGATTGTTCAAATCTTCGCTACTGCTTCGGGCGTCACGGCAACGCGACTCACGGCCGCCGTAGCTTGCTAAGACAATCACAAAACAGTGTGTGGAATGTGCGTTGACAATAAACCGTTTCGGATCGCCGGATGTGTGGGGAAAAGGATGTGGGTTAGTACACACGTTAGTTTACGAACCTCACTGGACCTCTTACTACTGCCGCTGACGGCTGACCACACCACAAACACACACACACACACACAGACACCAGGGACGTCGTGGCCGGTTATGCCGCTGCTATCAACACCGCGCTCGGATAAATGGCGTGCAATAAAGATGCGCTAATCGAAGGGCAATCGAACGATGACGCAGCGGACTCGGCGAAAGATAGGCGCGCCTCCTCATGCTTCGCAATGCGCCCCCCAAAAAAACAGTACTTCTATTCCCCGGTGCTTTGCGATGCTCGCCTCTACACACCGGCAGCGTGGCCGTCTTTCGGAGGGGGTCCGGGTCGATAGGGTGACCCCGAACAGCGTCGTGTGGCCCACTCTTGGGAATTGTTTGTTCGATTCGCCAGGCCGGAATGACGGGCCGCCACGTGACAATCACACGACGGGGACCATTTTCCCGTTTCCGGCAGTTTTTGGGGACCGATTTGCCCGATAATTACGAGGCCAGGCACCGAAAAGTGCATTTATGTTGTTCCCTCGCGCAACTGACAGCTCGCCCTGTTCGGTGTGTGTGTGTGTGTTGAATCATATGACAGCTTTCCCGAGGGCCGCTCCAATCGCCGTACTCGTCACGCACACCGGTCGTAAAGGCGGCACACGTGCTCTCTTTCTTTCTCTGTCTGCCTCTCCGTGTCACGCGTCGGACGACGTTGGCTCTGGCGCCGCTCTCCCAGCGGCAGAACGGTCCGGCACAGGTGAGTTTACGTGCCAGGCACAAACGATCGAACGACCGGGCGACAAAACCAGAAAATCCAGATTCACAGACCATCGCACGATAATGGAAAAGTGCCAAGCAAACGGTGAAGCAAGTACGCAACTCGTCCCTGTAAACCGATATCCGTACACACCCTTGCGGAACGCGCGCTTGGTGAGATAAACGCCAAAAACCGCGCTCCGTGCGTTCATCTCACTCTCACGTCTGGCACGCACCCGGGTTGCTCTCTCTCTCTGCTTCTCGCGGGACTCTCGAGTCCCACACAACTGGCTAAAATTAGCTTACGTGAAAACAAAAGGAACCAAAAAACAACACCACAAACTTGCAACCTACAAAATCCATAAACATCCAACCAACTTTCGTTCCGGGGCTGAGAATAGCGCCGGCCAAACCACCGAGCAGGGAAGGCAACTCCGGGGCAGCGAGCGAACGTCAAAACGATGGCCAACAGCAGGGCAACCGGTCGGAACCCTCCTTCTTGGAGGTTCTTGGCCAGCTGGAGGCTTTTGGCCCGGTTGCAAACGGAAAACCCAACTGACAAGGGGAGGACTACGGGACACGCATTCAACAGGATGTGTCAACACCCATAGGCCGGCCACCAGAGAGTTTTGCTGATCGACAACCCGCGATGGCACCCCAGAAAATGGGCATCCCGCCGATTAGCTTATCTTGGCAGCCGAAACACATTCCAGCGTTGCGAGCACACGGCACCACACTCTCCAGTTGGCCGAAAAGGCCACAATGAACACACATGCACGAACACTGCCAGCGGCCAGCCGGGAGCAGCGCAGATGGGCGATGAACAGGAGGAAGGCGTGGATTCGATAAACGGAAACAGTAAACTCACTCACATTCGTGTGCCTGTGGGAAACGAAACTTCTTGCGGAACAGCCTCCTCCTCAACAGCCGCAGCCGGACACCAATGCGGTTCACGGGGAAAAGGCACTGTAACTTTCGACGTCCCGGGATGCAAATTTCCCCCAACACTCTTTTCGGACTCGGACTCCGGTCACGGGAGAATTGCGAACACTGCACAACCAACCAACAAGCACGCGCACCGATAAACACGAAACGTCAAAATATTTTATGAATGTTGTTTTTATGAATCGATGAACCTAACTTTGGCACTGCGAAACTGACCAAGTGCCGAACCCTCCCGAAGTACCCACTATGGGAAGAAGGTGGTCAACGGTCATAAAACTAGTTTAAAAAGTGAGGCTTTTAGTTATATTTTCCTAAAATAGATAAGTTGTCTATGACCAATCCGGATATTTTGCCTTCCATGGGCTACCAACGCATACCAACAAACTACGATCCAGCAATAATGCCTGCCTTAATTTTGTCATTGTCTTAAAGGTGATAAGTTTGGCTTGGCTTTAAGTGGTTCCTCCATTACCTGAGGTGGATGGTTAATTTAGCGAAGTTTGCACTGGTCGACAAGATGATCTTAGCGGTTACAGACATCAGTAAAGCCGGATAATAATAACCAGAAAGACTCTTCGCATAGGTCATGGGGGGAGATCACATAGGAAAATGACTGTCAAAGTTGCTTATTTTTGTGTCGAACAAGGTCGTCCTTGTTCACTGCAGTTCTTGACATCGAAATACAAATGAATACTCCATCATTTGGAACAAAATTAAGCGATCGCGCCATAAAAAACAAGGAGCAGAATTCTAATAAGATTCTTGCACGGGTTTCGCTTCCATTAACAACTCGGTGTCAAAAATGTCGGTTGGGTTTGAAATGCTTGGTGAAATATTTCCACCGTCCACTGTTTCAAAATCACGTGGCTTGGAGTAAGCGCCTAAAATGTATGGATTTGGCCCATTTTCCCGCCGTCGGGAGAAAGAGATTTATTGTAAAAACAGCGTTCAAGGACATATTTTGGAGTTAGTTTCCTGTTCCCGGTCATTTTCGTTAGTATAAACAGCTGAAAACTTTCATTCCGATCCAGCCTTCGACGACAGGATTTAGAATTTATTGTATGAAAGAGAATTAGTTAAAACTTTTATTTTGCTATAACATATTGTTAACACTTGTCCACATTAGTAAAATAATATCACATAAATTGTCCAACAACCTGAGCACCGAATCGAGGGTGCTGTTCGCGCTATTCCTGTATCATTGCTTGTAAGTACTAGTATTGCTTAGAAAGCAGCGGACCTGTTCCGTCCCGTTAACCCCTTTATCGCTAGATAAGCTCAAAACCGAAAATTTCTTCTAAGCCGTAGTCGAAGTTTTTAAAATCACTTTCGTACAGTAAATACAAACGTTTCAACGTTTCTAAAGGAATGTCGTTAAAGTACTGTTTCAAGCGTTCTCTTGTACTGGAAGTCTTGTAGACTATTGGAAAGTTGAGTGCATTGGCCCCGGCCAAGTGGAGCGCCAGAGAAGAGTCGTCCGTCAAGGTTTCATATTTACCAATTATATTGTAGTGTACTAAGCAAGGGTGGCAAAGATTTGAAATTCCTTCCCAGTGCTCGTTGAAGGACATATTGCCACTTTTACTAAGCTCAGGCGTAAGTAAATACTGTATGAATTCATTAAAAGTAACGTCGTCCGCGTTGGTCAGCGATTCGTTTGTGGCGTGCATGCGAAAGGATTTGATTATTAGTCTTCCTATGCGTGACTGCAAACAAGAGGAATTGAGAAACAAAACGGTTTTAAATATCATTCCACACGCACACACAGCAATGTTGCATAAAACCAAGATTCACGTACCTGAAAATATTTTGCACTTCTCGAGTTTCCTTCCAGTTTGTTGCGGTAAGCAGACAATAATCGTTCCAGCGGGTGTCGCACCAAAATAAATCGATTGTACTCCGACAGCACCACAGCCTTTTCTTCGTCGTTCAGTGTTTGAAACGTTTCAAACATACCCGAAGAATGTGCCAAATCGGCGGGAATTTGCAGCGGATCCGTTCCATTCCACTTGCTTATCATTATCATCATTATACGCTTCCAGTTGGTACAGGCGACCTACGAGTGTGCAAAGCGAAAGGAAAAATCTCACTAAGGATGCAACAGGTTCCGGGTTTACTGGATCTCACCTTTGGTACGTAGCAGTAGAGAAACTTATGTTCGCGGTCTATCAACAGATGGTCGGTGGGTAACTCGTTCAGCTTCTCCACGCGCTCGGCAATATCTTCTTTGGCACCGTAAAAGCATGCTTTTTGGAGAATATCTTGGCGGTGCAGGTTATGTGCTTGAGTCAGTTCATACTCGTGCTGTTTGGTGTGTACACTTAACGCTACATTTTCATCGCCTATTTCCGCCCAATCCAGGGCTTCGAGGAATGATATTAACGTAAAGTACATAAATGCTTTCCACGTGATACACATTTCCGATCGCACTCTCGTGGCCGATGTTGTGTGAAGGCTTCAAACAGCAGCTAACGCTAAAAGCGATTGCTAGGCACGTTTTTTCAACATAGCAACGAATTCAGTGAACTAGAGAAACGATAATATTTTCACTTCTGTGCTGGAACACATGTTGTTGGCACGATTTTTTGTTTACGTTGCAGTCACAACCGCATTGTCATGATCCAAGCGACGATGACGCGAGCGATGAAGAGAGCCTGGAGAAAATCATAACAAACTAGCCAAATGATGGAAACCGAGCAGGAGATAAACAAAACATACCTGAATATGGTGGGAAGCAGAGCGATGCTGGGATAAAAAAGAAAAAAATCAGCAATGTGCTCTGTTTATGTGCTGGCCGAGTGCGACGATCTGGAACGAATCATGCTCTCGGAGAGACATTTTGACGTTTGTGCACTGGATCTGACAGCATTTAGACAGCATTTGCACCTAAACTTACAGCACAGCTCATGCGGTGAATTGAAACATAATTCGCTTCAGCAAGCTTAAAATTCACTAATAATCGGACGATCCACACACTGACCATGCTTTGCGCCCAATTTTATATAGTACACATAAGGAAAGATATTGCGCCTAAAAGTATATTGTGTATGCAGATTCAAGCATCTATTTTATTTTGAAATTAAAGGCTCCACAATTAACCGTTAACCGCTACTTTACAAAAAAGACTGTCGTCGCCGAGCAGGACCAAAATTAAGACTTGATCGGTATTTGGCGATGTAAGATACGCAGCATTAAAATGTGCGACATACAAAAATGACGTTAATAATGCGACATGGTGCTCCAATAACTCTTTAATCATTTGAATGCATGTAGCAGCAACGGCTCGAATGAGTGATACGATATTTTCATGTGCCAATAAAAGTTCTTATTATGAAATTTAAATTATTACATTTATTGCTTATTAAATTGTTACAAATTAACGCATGTAATGAAGATATGATAAATCAGCATTTTAAGCTACGCCTTCTGATCATTCATTCGCTTTTTCTACACTCATTTCGTTACTCTCATGTCTCACCTCGCATTGTTAAAAATAACGACAGTTTTCTCTTGGTTGATTCCGGATCGCTACTAAATTTGATATCGGATGCAGTAGCGTACGAAGCAGATGCTTATCGGAGATTGTGGATGGGTTTCAACTATTTATAAAAGTGACAGGCGAACTAATGTTTATCCGTTATGCATAACATTACATGAAATCTATTAATATCTATTCACCGTCGCGGTGCAAGTAAGTCACCGAACAATGCACCAATGGAGTGCAAACGCTTTTCAAGTGGTTGCCGTTATCCTTACGATGACATCGTACGTTTAATTTCACACCTCTTACGACTAGTTTAAGCTATCGTTCTATTTTCCAATGTAAAGTCTTAATAAAAATCTTAGTATTCCATATTTCCCTTTTTCACGTGGAGTATCTAACTAATATCGGTAGTGAAACGATGAAACCTCTGTCAGATGAAGGTCAAAAAGGTCAGCAAAAGTGTTAAAATGATGATGAACACAAAGCAATCGGCGTTGTTCCATCATTTGAAAGGCCTCAAATTGTTCGCTACTTCCTTCCGCAAGAAGCACGAGTCCTGCTATTCATTATCCGTATTCTCAGTACATCGACAAGCGGTCATTGGCAGCATAAGTTTGGGCGTTGGGCCAGAAGAGGGTTTGGAAGACGAAGGCGACGGAAGGGCGGAGTGATGTTGAGCAGAGTAACAGGCAACAATCACATCGGTCAGCAACCTGTTATGGGCGTATCGTCCATTCCTGCCATGATCACGCCGATCCGCAGTGTTGCCATACGTCTGGGAGGTTCCACTGTTAGGCACTGTTGCTCCGATGTCTAGTTACTACCGAAGCCAACGAACGCGCGATGTCGCGTGGATGAGTAGCTGTCTTCAACCGTCTTGTCGATGGTCTGGTAGAAGTCGGGCTTTCCGTTGCTGACGCCCGCGACCTGTCCGTTGCTGATGTTCTTGTTCGGGACGGATTCCAAGTTGCCGTTGGTCAGAGCCATCTGTTCCTCCTTTTCCTTCTTGACCTATGAAACAATACAAATGCAGAATAAAGCAACGATTGCAGGTATGTCGCGCCCTTGAAGTGAAGTCATTTGCGGTAATGAGACTGATGATTGCACTTCGTACCTGTTTCCGCACTGCGTACGCCTGTTTGTAGAAGTTAGCGAAAAGGAAGTAGAACATGAAGGCATGGGCACCAATGTAGTATGCGAAGGCGCTCGGATAGTTGCAGTCGTTCCAAATCAACAGCTGGAAAGCGTGTGCCATCACCAGAATGAACTGGACCTGCGTAAAAAGTAGAGAGCATGATTTATGACACGTAAATGTGGTCGTTTGTTCTCCGACAGGCAAAGCGATTTGCCGTGGAGTTAGGCAGCAAAAAGGGATCCTACCATCTGCAGCACGGTGAGGTACTTCTTCCACCACAGATACTTCTGTACTTTCGGTCCCATCGCCGCAAGCATGTAGTACGCATACATGATGATATGCACGAAGGTATTTAACAGACCGAAGAAAGAGCTGTGGCCACCTGGGGAAGTAAAAAAGTCATCCGACAAGAGTTTTTTTTAACTAGTATTCGCCATTAAAGCTTAAGTATTTGAAACACGGACCACTTAGTCAACGGATCAACGTCAATACTGGCAAACGACTGTTCTTAACTTCTCATCCTTGAGAGTCCAACAAGCAGTCCAACTTGAGGGCCCTCAAGTTGACACTCTGACATTGACGGGCTTAGAGTAAACTTTTGTTTTCAATGGAAATGTTTTTCCCACCACTGTTTCCACGCGATTCCACTGTCGAAAGCGTCTTTGGCATCAAATTGGCCTTGTCCCAGAAAAGATAGATAAAGCACCGACGCCATAAACGGTATACTTTGACGGATAGATAATTGGATTGAAAATTTTGGTACACTTTCGCAGAGCTGGGTGCACAAAAGACGTCACTGCCACGGTTGAAGTACTACCGGTGGGCACGTGTCGGTCGGGCACTTTCCCTGACCAATGATAGAAATTGGGGAAAAGTTATGGGCAAGCCAAATTTTTCTTCGTTTTCTCCGTGTCCAACCACTTTGGTCGGTCACGTGGATTAGATTGTATAACCTCGTTGGAGCATAAATGGATGATGGGCAGTAGCGTAAAATAAAAACCGTTGCTTAAGGCGCTGAAAATGAGAAGCATTTCCGTTGTTTTCGTCGTTTCGACCACATCGACGACGGTTTCTCGGAGAAAATTTATGCACTCCATCTGTCTAACAGTGTTCAAAGTCCGTGTCCGGTTAAATTGGGCAAGCTTCCTTCGCATACTAACCTGGCATAAATTTGACACCCCACCAGACCGACATGGGCATAATGCCGTGGTGAATGACATGCAGCGTTGACACCTGGTCGTACCGTTTTCGCATCACGAAGAAAAAGGTGTCGAAGAACTCGGTAAACTTGGAGAAGTAGTACCACCAGCACCCGGAAGCCATCTGTCGGAGCGAAGGTTGGAAAATGGAAGCAAAACAAGCAGATATGTCACTACACTGGCCGCCGGGGCAGCCGGGTTCAGTAGACAGTACACACTTACCCTCATGGCCATCGGCGACCGGGAATAGTCGACCGGTTGACAGCGTAGGCTGTAACCTGCGAGCCATCCGGCAGCGCACGCCTGCGGGAATCGAGATGATTTTGTTGGATGAAAAGTGAAAGGATTATGACCGGGGTCATTGCTTCACGGGAACCTTGTGACCACGCGGGAGACGGACTACACCTACCTCATAGAACAGCCACGTACTGAAGAGGACTTGTACGAAGTTGTACACAATGAGCACCTTCCGCAGCTCGAACGGTTTCCTGTTTTCCATCAATTTGGGACCTAAGATCTGCACGGGCCATGCGGTCGGTGCATGCAGCAAATCAATGGAGAATAGTGTTACGTTAGTAGCGATCCACTGATGCGTTCAAGGACGTGAACTTGGACAATCTGCCAGCTTGTTGCGGAAATAGTTTCGCAGCAGCTGGGCGACGACGCGACGTTTTATGAGTACCTTCAACTCAACCACCTCCACTTTTTGGTCATAACGGCTCATGTTTAGCAGTCCGCAGGGAATCGTAAACGCATTGTCATAAACAAGTCCGTGTAATGTTATTTCCCGTTTCCGTCGGTGTATCGTATGGGTTAGACTTGTATTACAACGGGCCACAGTCGCGATACAAGATACACGTCTTTGCTGAACTCACAGCTTTCGCTCTGTCTGCTCCGGGTTTGAGTACATTAAACACTCAATACAACAAATGGATGTTTCAACCATAAAGCCACCAGACAAAACCCAAAACAGACAATTGTTGGCCAATGGAGTAAGGGCAAACTGAATTTAATTGAAACAAAACGAGAAAACATTCATAACGGTTAACGAGGGTCTGTTTCAAGCCTCGGTTTATTCGCACCCAAAACACAGGGTACCCCTACTTTCACGCTTTTTCACGTGTCGTCGTTGTGAGAGGTGCTATTCCGCTGGGCTGCGCGGTCGCTGGCGGATCGGGCAGACCTTGAGTGCTATTTACCAACTCGCACTCAGGGGATAGATTGACAATGAACTTGCATGTGCCGTGAGGCGAGAAGGGACGCCCCGAGAAACTGTAGGTTAGTTATCACATTTGTCAAATATGTCATTGTCACCAGTGGACGGTCTCCGCCGTTGCGGGGAGCTCGGGAGTTCGTGATTTCTTTCACGAGTGACTTATCCCAGCGAGCGAGCACGGCGATAAGGTCATACCGAGCGGGTCCCCCTCAAGGTCGGAACCACCTCTGTAGATCGGACCAGAGCTGTCCCATTGCTGCGGCGGTGATTGGGCCGAGATTCGCTCTGCCCCACGGTGCGTTCACTTTTACCACGACACGATGCAATTGTTTCTGGCCTGTGCAAGGCCGCGGCATTGCAGCGCACCCGGAGCAATGCAATCGCTTTCTTCGTCTTGACTTTTAGTTTTCTGATCAGCCCCCGACCGGGTCCGGCTCTGACACCGGACCGGGTGGCTTACGGGCAAAAAAGTAAATGCCCGGTTGGCACTCGAGAGACGAATCCTGTTCAAGGTCTCGGACCCCTGGGCTACCACCGAGGCATGTGACGTCCTTTGTTGTAGCACGCCGCATAATTAATTTTTTCAGGGCTCGCGCTCGCAGAACTTGTGCAATTCTATGTCGAAACCCTCGGTACAAATGTCTAGAATGCCCCCGAAATTTATGCCCTTTTGTAGGTACTGACTAAAACAGCCTTTTGGTTTAGGCAGCCTCGTCTACAGCGAACCATTGGCAGCGCTACTCACCTTAACAATATACGCATAGGACAGGCTGATGGCGACGGTGGGAAATGGGGAACTCATCAGCGGCCAATCACTCGTCCGTGGATCCGACAGCTCATCCATCAGGTACCGCCAGCCACCATGTACGGTCGAGAGTAGCTCCATTTTGGCAAGTGTCCACCGATACCGCGGCGGGCCGTTTCTAAAGAGTTGCGGAAACCAAACCACGTTGTTGGCGCAGAGAAAGGAAACAAACAGAAAAGTATTAGCGAATGGAAAATCTAGAAAGATCCGCCCACTGATCGCTGCGGGAGGATTATAGGATTACGACGAGTGTTAACGAATATGCTTCGATAGCACTTCAGCCTATCGGTTCGCAGTGAGAGCTGTCCAACTGACGTCAAAGTAAACCACTCGATGCAGTTCATGCACACTTCCGGTTGGACTATTAGCTTCTCGAAGGGCGATGTGCACTCTCGGGCCACATGTCGCACTGTTTGAATGGATGAGGCTAGTTCGCGGTGTTCACTGTTTGTATTATAATTTACATTCTGAATCCAACTTGTGAAATCACTACACCGCCGACGGTGGGCCGCAGGGTCGCAAGGAAACCAAGACAGCGAAGGATTCTGGTCGGCTCGGTCTGTTTGGCAACATCGTTCCGATTACAAGATGTTTTCATTTTTTTTTAATAAACATTAGCTTCCGTCCTGTTGCTAATTTTTTCGATTCCGCTAACCGTTGTGTTCCGCTTCATCATTAGCTCGGAGCGTCTCGGGGTGTTTTATGAATGTGAAAATGACTGGCGGGCGCGGCGTCTTGCTCATCCTCCAAGGTGGCCGTATTCAGCGGCCGTAAACTCGTCTGGGCCATAAATCCGATCCGCAGAACTGGTTTTCGAAACTCCGCCGGCCGCGACTGCATCGATCGTGTCATCGGTATAAACAGGAAACGCGGAATAGATTTTTCGGTGCTTTCAGGGGAATTTCTTTGTCTACAAAAATCATCGCTCGGCATGTGTGTGAGACAAGTGTGATTTGCATTTACGAGACTCGCGCGACTGGACTGGGCGATTTTGGACGACGCACAAAGCAGCTGGAACGGAGAAAAAATCCTATTTGATCTACCGTTGATTTTGTGCACGGTGAAGAACGGATTGTCAATAACTTCGAAAATAAAGTTTTGCCGTTCGTTTCAAGTCACAAGGATACGGATTTAACTTCTTTCTAAAAGGTGTCCAAGCATTCGGGGGCCACCCCAATGCGTTAAGTGCGATCACAAATCTAGCACGGCACACATTAACAACCATTACTTTATTCGTGGCCCAGGTCGTGGCACTGTCCGCGGTAACCTCAACCTACTCTGGCGAACCGGGCACGGGCGAAAAAGGTCAGCAAATTAAACGTAAGAAGACGTTTTATCTAGCGTCGCACGCCCATTTGCCCAACACCACAGCGTCTGTGATTTCTTTCGAGTGGTTGAGACATCGCTAATGAGGTGCGCCATCGTAGTGCGTCGGCAGCCGGCGGATTGTGGCTGTTGTTTTAACCGTCCGCCAGTCTCCGTGACACGGCGACTAGTGGCCGCCGTTCAGCCGGCGACTGCGCCTCGCGGAGTGGGCCAAGTGTTTGGTCGTACTGCGGGCAGCGGATCAGAACGCGGTTGCGGCGGCCGTTGAGTTGGGTTGGGTCCGGTCGGTCGGGTCATCTCGGCCCGATTGTCATATTTTATCTTTTATCCCCGGGCCACCAGCTGCGCGATGATTTCGCGTAACGTAAAAGAAGGTCAAAGATGCAGGCACCGTCATTAGGCAGGGGCGTACCGTGGTCCGCGTGGTCGGCAGGTTCGTCGTCTGTTTGGCCGTTAGAATCTTTCGTCATGGCAGTCGCCGTCTCACCGTTACGGAACGCGCGGTACACTAACGGGTGAGTGTTTACTCGCCGTTTACCGCACGCATGCTGATCACGCTGGGTGTGGTGATTAATTTGTTTATACGACACGGTGCAGGTTGCGGCGGGCCCGGTGTCACGGTTGCGTGTCCGTGTTGGAAAATCGAATCCGTTCGGGCCGTGGCGCGGGACCAATCGTCGAAAGTCGGTGGCATCGGGCATGCAAACGAAGCATCGACGGGAGGTGGTTGCTTCGAGCATTCCTGCATGGTGGTCGCAGGAGCCGCGGGGCGCTGATGGTTATGAAAATTTTGCAATTTATATGCACCCCAGCGATCAGGGAAGTCACAAGGTCACCGCGATTAGATGCGCCTTGGCGTACGGCGCACGATCCGGCCGCAATCCACGCGACCACCGGCTGGGATTGTGGGGCCGTCCAACAGCTGGCGCCCGGGATCCTCGGGGCTGGGCAAATTGGAAAACGGAACCAAACGGAAGGCCCGGCCCGGTTTACACAATACAGTGGGAAGCAATTTTCCGCGGACGTTGCGATTGCGGTCGATTGATCGAGATGGTCGATCGACAGATATTGGACGAAGCGACCCTAAGCGGCCAAGCGCACGAAACACTGAATGTGAGGCCGCGGCGATCGGGTAAGCCACGAATCGAATTACAATCTCCCCAACACGATGCGGCCAGCGGCCTGATCGATCGAGGTGACCTTAGCGCCGTGGGCCGGCGGCAATAAAATAAGTTCCTCCCAAACGGCGCTACTTTGCGCGCTAGAATGGAGTTGTAAAACGGGCCGAAGGAAACTGCGAGTCAAGGGTTCTGCGGCAGGCCGTTGCGGTGGTTTCCTATCCACATGCCCCCCCGTACGGGTGGCCATTTTCGTGGCCAAGCAGCGAGTGGCGAGCGGTGTACGCTTCGGCGAGCTCATAAAGCCACTGCCGGTTACTGTTTTCGAGACCACGCGGTGGCAAGGGCGTAGGAAGTGACGTTGTTGAAATTGCTTCCCCTCGATGGTGCCGTGCCGTGTCTGCCTAATTTTTTGTATGATAATCCCGTGGCCAAAGGGCGTGCACGTGGACTTCTGTTGGAGACTTTTGGCAGCAAATGAAAGGGCTGGAAGGAGGTACGTTCAACGTTATGTCAGCACCACCGAAGCGTTCACTTTGAACCCCCGTTACGCCCCAGATCAACGGAGCGACCATCAATCAGTGGCCCTCATGAACCTGTCGTTTCATCGTGTGTTTGATAGCGTGGACTCACTTGAAAGTGATCACCCACAGCCCTCTGATTAATATTAATTATCATTTATTTTATTGTGACTTGACACCGGTCGGTGGATGGGCAGTCTAACGGGAAGCACTCGGTACGCCCCTGGCTGACGCACGCGCGCGCCTGCACCCTAAGTGCGGAGTGTTCTGGAAGTGGAGGAAACCCATCCATTAGTGATCGAATCGCGCCCGTGGCGCGTAGGCTTGCACCCCTGGTTTGTCAACACGTAATTAGTGGCGACCACCCGATCTCCGTTGCATAAGCCGCTCGAAAGGGCGACGGAAAATGGCGGCGGAACAACAAACCGCCCGGTGACAGATGACAGCTGATGGCAGCCGGCTTGTGCTGTGTTCCGATGACGTCCACGCCTCCGGTAAACAACAGCTCAATTACCGTTAGTAAACAAGATCAGTCCGTCGACCTACCCGAACCGGTAGCCGACGACGCAGACCTTCGCCAGAACCCGCTCTGAACTTCAACTTGATCTTGCAATCCTACGCGAACAGTGTGAGCCGCGTCCGTTAGAAGGAAAGCAGAACGCGGTGCCGCAACGAGTAAACAGTAAACAGGGAAAATTTCTATTCGAGCGTCTACTTGGAGCGTCCCTCACACGGGCTGCTACTGTGACGCACAGCGGAATGCATTATTTATTGGCTTGTCTGTGATGCATTTCATTTCCTTACAGCGGCCGTCGCAGCGACCTGGAGGCGCAGGGCTTGGGCTGTTTGTGAGAGCTTTCTGAATCGATTAACGGGCTGGCCCCAAGGTTGCCCGATGTCCAGCCGGTCGATTGGTTGTGGGCTTAGAAGCAACAACAAAACAAAACAAAACTTCCATTAAACGTAGAAACGTTCGTCTATGGCAGCCGCAGCCGAATGCTTGCAAATAGACCATCGGAAGAATATATCGGAACCGGCAAAAAGGGGGAAAACGCAAACATTGCACTGCGCGCCATCTGTCAATATTTGATGGGCAGTGCTAACACACACACACGCTGACCGGTGGCCGTCAGAAAATGTAAGGTGCGCCGCGGCGGATGTTTGGCAGCGCTACGATTGATCTGCGCATCGTTTGACCCGAATTTTGGCTTTGGACCGCCAACGGCCAACGGCCAGCGGACTCTGGCGATCGGCAAACAGAGAGGCCCGAGAGTTCCACGCCCGTGCGAACATTGGCATTCGCGCCCGCCGAACATCAAAAGGCACTTTAAGCTCACGGGCACGTACCCCAGCGAGCGAGCATGCCGGCTGCTCACCTGCTCGCCAGAGGCCGGAGCGCGCCCGCGACACACACGGGCTCAACCGTCACAACCGGTTCATCGACGGCCGCAGGTCCGGGACCGGACCGATCTCCGGGAGCGATCCAATAAGCTGCGGCACTTTGTATGCTTCGCACAGATACGGAGCCGCGATAGCGCGGGCGATTTTCGGGTGCCGCCCCACGGACCGGTATGCCGGCCGGGCACAGCACTCACTGCCACTGGGTGCCGTTGGTGCGCCCTTGCCCGTGGGGGATCAATCCAAAAGTAGCATCTTTCGGGCACCGTCTTCAAGGCTACACGGCCACCCAAAAATTGCCTCGGGATTGCGGCACCGCGGAGGTCCCTTTTTGCGCGTGCGGGTCGCTTCCTTATCGCCGCCCCTGGGTGGGCACCACACATAAACCGGCTGCTGCTGCTGTGGGTGGTAAGCACAGAGGCACGTAGGCGCCCATACGCTACCAAGGTACGCAATGTTTGCCGCAGTGCGACCTTGGCACCGAGCCGACCGGGTGCGCCGCAACCGAAACACGTGCAAACGGCCGGCGGATGCCCATTTCTCTGACGTCTTCGTACCGTGGTATGACGTACCCGTCACTTATGCGCTCGCTACTGTTTCGATCTGCGGCGTAGCACAGAGAGGATTGAGCCGTTAGTGCGTGCGCGTAACACTCAGGCTCAGCCCAATAGCTCCCTCCCCCCAGTGTTTGGGCCATCCTTGAAGGCCAGGACGTGGACATCATCGGCACGTTCCGGACCGGTTGCAGATCGGACCCCTGAAAAGGGGTCGCACACGAGGTTGCAGCATCCCGGCGTGGAGATCCGCGCTATTGAAGTTTGCGGGTAAGTTATGTGAAGATCCAAAATCAGCAACCGTGAGCCTGCCAGAGTCCGTGGCAAGCAAACCTGAAGACCACCACACTGGGGGCTGATCGAAGATACATAATTCATCACCGACCAACACCAAAGGCTTGGTGTCGTCCATTATGGCTACCTTCGCCCGTCATGCTGCTGGACCATCGTCATCAGCGGCAGGCATCCAAATCCGACGGACTGGCGGATTGAATGGAACCGAGTGTAGCGAGTGTGCAGCGAGCGAAGTGGCCCACTCGTAACAACCATACCGCGCGGGCCACACCGTACGCACCAGCCTTCACTTTCGGTTAGGTCATATCTGGGTAGGGCCTACGGATCGGAAACAAGCCGTGATAATGGACTGATTTCGGCTGAGATGCGAATGGAACGCCGGATGCGAATGGAACGCGCGGAGCAACCACTCGGGAGTTGATGGAAGGGACGACAGAGAGAGAGAGAGAGTTCACTATGGCCAGTCATATCGCGCCCGGCGAAGGTCCAATCACGTCGAACTCCTTCTCGGCTGGGCCCGCACTCGATTGGCCGCTCGATAGTCACGAAAAACGTTTCCGTGTGAAGTTTCTCCGATTAGTCCAATTTCTTTTGTTGGTTCCTCCAGCCGAAGGTACTAATCGCACGCACGCCCAAGGCCGAACGCCTCCGGGATCGTGGCGAAACGGAGAGCTCTCCGGTGGCGTCGAATCGAACACGTAAGAGCTGCGTTACGATGGCCGGCCGCATCTCATCGGATAGGTGGTGTGCCAGAAAACAAAAAAACACTAAAGCCTCACCGTCGCCGCATCGCTGCGGATGCTTTGTTTTTGCTCGGCTCGGGCAAACCGGCCTAAAATGCGATGTTTTGTGCGATGTCCCGCTCGCGTTATGGCGTAGCCAACGGGCGATCTGCGGGCCGGGCTTGACATTTGCGCACCAAAACCGCAAACCCGCCCGACGAGCGACGACGTTTAAAGCACCATCCGCTGGCATCCGAGGCTTGGAAAAGCTCTGGCGACGACCTGAAGTGCACGGCGCGTCTGTTTTGAAGCGGCAGAATCACTTAGATGTCACTAAATTACACGTTCTTTGCGGCTGTGGGACACCATTCTGGCGAACGCATGAGGAAGTGTTATTATACGCACCAGCCCTCGGGACAAGTGAGTACAAGCGGAATGGGCTCATTACAATTCTTTAGCTGGTGCCAAAGTTCCATTACAATTGCGTTCAGTTCATTTTTTCCGCCTCTTGACGTTACAAATTGCTCTCTTGAAGTCCGCATTAATCAGCGATTTTAGGGTTGGAGTGTGTGTTTGGAGAAGTTCCACACTTAGCCTGGAAGAGTTGACATGACCGGCAGTACATTACCGCCGGTTTTCAACAACGCATGTCTGGAGTCTGGATACTGTTGACGTTCTTTTGCTGTCGGCCCAACGTCGGCACTACGAGGCACACCTGACGGCTGGCTAATGGCACCTCGGATTTGCAAACGTACCGGACCAAAACAGATTGATAAAGGGTGGCTTCGGGTGCCTCAATTAACATTCATCAAGCGGTGCGAGACGATAAATTGCCGACGATTCTTCCGAGCTCCATGGACCGGATGCGCCATCATGAGCCTCGCTGGTGATACATTTGGTGCTCGTCTTGCGTTCACCCTTAGCAATCGTGGTCGTGGTTTTCCGCCCTGATCCTGATTCAGCCGGGCAATTATCTTTATAGCCGGGGCGTGACCTTGCCCAGTTTTTCATGGTTCGTTGTAATCGTACACCGTATCTATACCATTGCTTGTTTGTCCGCCAGAGTCTGCGTATGTCCATTTCTCTTTTGGCAGTGGCCGAGATGCAAGGTCGTCCCGCAATCGGCCGCCACCGGTGACGAGGCACTGTTTGCACTTTACTTTAGCGAGCGGAGCCACCGGAGCTATCGAACGGTCGCACTTGAACCCTCGCCGTGTGGACCGTGCCATTTTTGACCCAAGTCGCTTGGTGCAAATTGTTTTGCGAACCTGCGAACGAACCTGCGTTGGTGTTGGCGTACGAAACAGGCGCATCGGGCCGAAAGAAGTGCAACGATGGACTTTGAAGTTCCCATCGTGGGGAAGGAGAAAATCGCTCGCCCCGACATCGGCGGTATTTATCCTGACGAAGCACTTCCAGCGACGATAGTTGAAGTGGGGACCACCACGGCAGTTGAAGAAGCACAACGACGGACGGGGTGACAGTTTTTGACACTGTGGCTGACGCCACTGGAGACCTTCCAGTCGTCGTGCGAAGGTTTCGCCGTAGGTGCCGAAATCATGTAGGTCAACGGGGGGGCGCTGTGGCGATCTCTTACTCAGCGAGTCTCGGCCCCGAGGGAAGCACTCCCCCAGTACAGTGACCCGGAGGAGAATAGAAAACGGCACAGGGCTGATCGATGCTGGTGGTGATGCACGCCAACCATTTGGGATAAACCACGGGGTTAGTTTCAGGCACCGCTAGCGCCAAAATCGATGACCAATAAAGAAGTGGAAGGCGAAAAAACTTGATTGTGAAAATATGCGACTCATTATGCGACTCACGGTGCCCCGGTCTGGCTGTTAGCCTAGGCCCGCCCAGGCCTCCGGTACGACGGCCTCTGCCGGTGAGATGTAAATCCGTAATGTTCGTTCGGCCGAAGTCGGCCAAATTTGAGCACAGGTTACGTAAGGTGTCTGAAGACCGCGCGCGCCCGCGTTCGCTGCGAATGATCCGAAACGCACCACCCGTAGCTCTATGGCGGGCCCTCCAAGCACGGGGTCGCCAGACAGTTCGGCCTCCGTCGTCGTCGTCGTCGTCTGCGGCGGCGCCTGTTTTCACGGGGAGGAACCTCCTCCGGGGTTTAGAGTAGCGGCCTCGTTACTCTCTCTCTCTCTCTTTCTTAGGTTCGAGGTACCCGGATTTTTGGGAAGATAAAGTTTCGCGGTCCGGCCATCGCCGGTTATACACACACCCCCCGATTCCCGATACGCACACTCCCGTACCGGGCGATAGACCTTCTCTGTTGTATGTCCGTTTTTCTTATATCCAAGTCACGGTCTCTCGCCTCCCCGCGGTCCCTTTGTTTCCCGGATCACCCGCCGGGGGGGACGAGTGGACAATAACCGAGCACCACCACCATCGCCGTGCGATTGCGACATCGAGCCGATCGAGCGCACCTTGATGGCAATCTCCCAAGAGAGGCGTTGGTGCTCGATGGCGCGATCTTTTGGCGACTGGCCCGGATTGTGGCAACGGCGGCTTTAGACGCGGCTCGACCGCCAAGGCAACCGCCGAAAAACAAAACAAATCGAAACCGAAAATTGCAACGCCAAGACACTCGAGGACCAGCGCCAGCGCGAACGGCGTACGGCGTGGAAGGCAAGCGGGACTTACCTTTCCAACAATTTCTAGCGCCACTAATGGAGCCACACGGTCCCGTCGAGCTCGAGTCACTAGTGCATTCGACGACCGGGGTACGCGTGCCCGTCTCGTGTCACGTTTGACCCACGCGAGGTGGTAGTGTTGAAGCAGGTCCAGCTTCCAACACCTTTCTCAGAATTGTCCTGAGGTCACGTGCGCTCTTCAAGTCACTGGAATCGCAGCACTGGAAAGTGGACACCTTCACTCTCTACACCGGCCGAATGTGGCGGCACCGGGTATAGCAATCGCCAGTTTATTCACTACTCGAACTGACAACGCACCACAGGTGTGTCACAGGACCACAGGGGTTCCTGGAACCGTCACAGGTCGTTCGACCGAGTTGGGATTCCACTCGGGAGTGTCCCTCCAGGGCAGTTTGTTTGTCACTCAATTGATTCACGTTATGTCAGGGTTTCAGCTGCGTCAAACAAGGGGCCGACACAAGTCACACCGATGGCCTGCCAGGGAACTTGGCTTGGTTTCACTCCTCACCAGTAAGTAACTCCACTAAGGCGCAACGCGAACGTGGGCGCGACCGGAGCGTCGTGAAGTGCCGGGCGAACGATACGAGTGAAATAAGTTTTGGACGGAGGCGACACCGCGGTTTTATATGACGACCCCCCCTCCTCGGGGCACCACCGTAGACTTCGAGCGGCGCGATGCCCGGCTGAACGCGACGCGCGGCTGGACGCGGACCCCGATCGGGGGCCGGCGCGATCGCGTTTACGGTGGCTTCGGGCTCCGGGACCGAATTGGTCTCCGTTACCACCACCACCACCACCACTATCACTACTGGTAGTACTGGCGCGGCCCCTACCACTACTACCGAAGGCCGGCGAGGATGCTCCCAAGGCAGTGCCGGACCGGGATCGGGAAAAATGGCATCGCACGGCCGTGTGTCGTGATTATGTTTAGCTTTGAGAAGTCCGGAAATTCCGCGCCGTGTGGTGTGTTATTGTGTATCTTCCCACTCTAACAGCCGTTCAGCGGTACGGCCGTTTGTTTCCGTGAACCGCGGACCGAGCTCTCAGAACGTAGACATTCTATATTTGCCTCTGACATTCTGCGACCGGTTTGTGCGTCGCTGATAAAACGTCGGAACTGCACGAACTGATGAGTACGCTGGATGCTGGATGCAGTTCGCACGACGGCCATGTTACCTGCGGTGCATTGCGTAGAGTAGTAGTAATCAGTACAGTCCAGAGCAGCGAGTAATGGCGCTCCAGAGGGGTCAAGTACGTTGATGCGCGTTTCAATCGCCCGACCACAACCTGTTCGACCAGTTCGGCCCGGTGTGGTCCCGGTGGTCCGGCCGACTGCAGCGAATCCACCGATGCACCACCGACCGATGGCTATAGGGGCGAGGGCGAAAAACCTTGTGCCCGTCGTTGGGAAGGAACCTTGGCCGGCGTAAGAGTCCGTCGAAGAGGAGACGGCTGCCAACAGCCCACCATTATTCCCCACCACCGTTGGGCGCACGGTGCATTTACCTTGTTAAACTTGGCCCATTTTGCAAAACAGGATTTTTGCGCCTTTTGCACTGGCGGTCGTTGCAACCATCAGCCCGGCCGGGTCCAAGCCCCGGGTGTACCAAAAACTGCACACCGCAGCTAGATGCTAGACCTTTCAAGAAGTGCAATGGCACAATATCCGAACGTTCTGCGCGCTCTGCTGGAGGTAGCGGCGGAAAAGCTTCGACGCGATTGCTGACGATTGCGATTTGGAGCGGTGTTTGGGTTCGGACTAAGGAGGACTTCGGACTATTCCGTTGCTGGCTCGTGCCGTAGATCATTCGTCAGCGCGCTGCACAGTTGGCGGTGCATCAATTTGTGTGTTGAACTGTAGATTGATGCTTTTAAAATACAGCTCTGTCCGTTCTAACATGAAAAACCCCCATGTTTTCGCTCCGACACCACAAAGTAGTGCTTTTCGGACAACTGAATCCGAGCCCTCGTCGAAATGCCCGAACGGCATTTTTTTTTTGGTCCGTAAGGCTCTCCGTCGGTGGGTTCGGTGGGGGGTTCATTGGGTTCGGTGGCGAAGTTGCGAATGACTGTGCTGTTTTTAAATCGAATTTGTTGTGTTTGGAACAACGATTACCAATCGACGGATCACCGACCGCCATACGCCACCGGCGACCGAACGAAACTCTCACTGATTAGCGCCGATTTCGCACCACACGAAGACTAACGCCCCATCGCAACTCTTCCACGGACTAGGAAACTGGTTCTCCAGCCACAGTCGCTTGTTTCAGTCACCTGACGAAGTCGTCTCGGTCGCACTCCAAAACATCGGGGACCTAGAATGAACGGAAACAGCCGAGAAGCGACGAAATTAGCACCGGCCATCCCTTATTCTTCAAAACCGGCTGATCCGGGAAGAGATCTTTCCCACGTGCGGTCCCAGCCCTTGAAGTCAACGTACCCGTAGCGCGTGAGCCCATCCTGTCCTAAAATACTCGGAATCGAAATGAATAATTTATCGTCGAAGAGACAGTATTACGCAATCTCGTCCCGCCGAGCAACCATCTGCCGAGGGCCCAAAACTTAATGGCACCTCCACTGGACGGTTGGAATTCTCTTGTTGGCAGATAGGAGCGTTCCAGAGATTAGACCCGCACGGCACATTTCCTTTTTAGCAGATTGGCATAATTCGGGACATTCCAGCAGCGGCGATCGTTCAGAACGACACCTCGTGGCGGTTCGTTGGACTGGAGGTCCCGACTGGATTGGATTGCAATGGACGACTCTCAACTACATTTGGAAGTTCCGCGTCACAATTGCGCACCACGGAGAAAACCTGTTACGGGCAGCGGCTTATCAATGGCGGCCCGTGCCGTCCGACGAGAGAATTCTAACGTTTTGCGAGCGCCACCCAAATCGAACCGGTTTCCGCTTTCTCGGCCGGGTCATTATTGGAAACGTTTGGAAACTTGCGGTTGTTGTGTGTTGTTGTTGGGGGATTGTAAAACAAAAATGCCGCATGCTAATTGAAAGGAGAAAAACGGAACCCAAACGGTTCACTCGGTTTCCCTTCCCGTTACGGGGACACCTCCGACCGGGGTCGGACCAACCTCCGGAGGGTGGCCAACTGTGACAGTGCACAACCGAAGAGATTTCTCCGTGGAGGGCGCGCGGTCCGCGGTCCAGTGCCGATGTTGGCCTCCAGCGGTTTTGATGAGATTCTATGCGCCAGTCCGGTCCGACAAGGCCAATTGTACCGCGCGGACGACAGCGCGCTCACAATTGCAGACTGTAAACGTTCGCCGACAAGGGCAGGTGCCTCCGGATGATTTCTCCCTCTCTTTCTCTCTCTATTTCTTTCTCTATCTCAGTGGTGCGCTTGCAGTGTTTTGTAGGTCCCAGGAAACCGCCCCCAACTCAGCACCTTGGCGCGCAATCGGCAGCGAAGCGTAGGGGTTGGACTTCTCACGATTGCATCCGGCCGACCGGTGGAATTTTCACCGCACGTTTTTTTCCACCCGTGAATCATCGTGGGCTGTGGCGCCGAGGCGCAGCTGATCGTGATCAGGGTACGGTAATTGGGTCCAGCACGCTCCTCAGTCTGTGGGATCGCCGCCGTGATTCACGGACTGTGGGATGAATGAGGAAAATCCCGACCGCAAGATTCCTAGTCGCGGTGGTAGTCGGGTGAATTGATCTACACCCGTCCCAAGAGCAGCCGGGCGATAGCTCCGCTGGAAGGTCGTAACCCTGAACCTTGTTCTCACCGAGCACCGAGTTGGGTTGATGGTTTGGTTGCATCCTCGGAAGTTGCGAAGGTTCTGCGGTCGTCGTGGTTGTCGGTGTTTTTCGGCCAGAAGCTACTAATTGAAGTGAGCCATTTGTTTATGCTTGATGTTAGTGACAGCTAACAGTGATTAGCGCCCGCGTAAAGAAGTCGATGGACCGATCGCATCGATCTCCGATGGGCGGTCTGAAGTAGCGGTACCGCCAGGGTACCATTTGGCAACACCGTCGGTTTGTAGTGACCCTCACATTCGAAGGCACGATGTCCCAAAACAGACCAGTCCTTCGCGCGTGTTGCACATAACATTGTTTTATGGGTGCGGTTTATGAGAGCACCCGCCATGGACTTGAACGTGTGTTAAGGTTATGGTCTTAGGTCTGCCAGTCTTGGGACAAATTTCGAGCGCTTAGTTCCACCGTGTGATACTGCGTCACGTTTGCGCACCACGGAGAAAACCTGTTACGGGCAGCGCTGGTTGAGGCACCCATTCATCTACTAATCTTTGGTCACCGTTATGATGGGATTTCTTTATATTACAAGCGTTCCAGGATCCGTCCAAGTAACTCCGTTGCTAGGAGTAACACTGTTAATTGAGAATTTTTAGGGAAACGAAAACGTTTCTTGGTTTGCAAATATACGTTAGTTTAGTGTCCATTTTCAAAAAAATTGTGCATCAATAGCGGATCAATAGCATCAACAGCTGAGCTCAAAACCAGCATGGGCTCGCATGGGCATAACGATCGACAACGACAACTTTCACTACCACCCGGAAATCACACCGATCTAAACCAAAGTAGAAAGTGGAACTACATTTGAACGGACAAAAACTGGGTCCCGCTTTAAAATTACTATTTATATCACCTTAATTTACGTAAATTTGCTTGCTCACACTCGATAGACACACGCCAAACCAATCATCCATTTTGAGGAGTCATTTGCAACAATGACCCCGACGGAACACCTATACGTCCCGTAAACTACCCCCTACGCATCCCTATTGTCCATCAACAGCAGCACTGTGTATGTGTCTGTTGGCAAAGTTTGGCCATCGATTTCCTATTAGCATTGGTGAGTACTCAAAAATTTGACACGAATTACCATCAATCAACTAGTATTTATTATTCTTTCATCGGGCACCGATGAACCAAAATACGGTCCGAAATCTGCCGCGTCATTAGCCGGAATTGATGAGCTGGACGACCCGTCCCCAGATCGTTCTGCGGTGTGGCGAAAAAAACCTGTGTTCCACCTGAAGCGGTTGTGGTCGTGTGGTCAACCCCCTTACGGGCCATTCGAATTCAGTTCATCCTGTTTTATTAGGAACACGGCCATTCCCGGGAGGGATGGCTCTTCTGGAGCAAGTGGACGTAAAGGTGGCACGTAAAGGCGGCGTAAAAGCACTTCCCCGTTGCTGAGCAGGAATTGACCTCCCGGGTTTCGGGTTGAAATAAGTGGCACGGCCAGGCAAATTACTACTGTGATCCTTACAAGGTACAGACAATGTCTTACGTATGGCGTATCGGAATCGATCGTTACGCCGTAAGGCATTGGGATTAACACTTACAGTACACATAATTGTGACAATGGTACAAGCACAAGTGCATTGAGAGACGTAGAGTAGAAAGATAAGTCCGAGACCTCCTTTTTCTTGCTTACAAATGCCTAATAATAATGTTCAGTTAGTTGTGCATTAGTTGTGTTAGTATTCTTTGCGTCGGTACTTGAATTTAGATTCGAAACTTCCGATCGCGAGACAAATTCATAGACAAGACATTATGTTATTTGATCAACAATATAAAAGAAACTCGTTACAATTTGTAAAGGAAGATTAGTAAGAAAAGAGGATGAACTCGAGAGGATTGGATGATCATACACTTTCCACCTGCAGTACACACAAACAAAGTGACATTAAAGAGCGACCGAGCTGAAGGGCTGCGGTCGGCTCATCAAACCGCTCGAAAGGATTACGATTTACTGGACATCGAAGTACTTGTCTTGTCTTGCCGAATGATAAATTATGGCGTTTTTGTCGGTGCTCGAGTGGGAAGACCAGACGGACGAGTGCGGAATGGACTTTGCCTGACGATCGCTCGTCTACCAAAAATGTACCGCATCACGCTGTTTCTACGTCATCGAAATTCATCTGCGTCCATTGAGGCCATCGAACGTCTCCCTGCTGATGTCAACCGTGTCTTGAACTTTGCACCGACGGCACCGTACCACTGACGCCGAGACATCAAAATCGAGAGCGCAAACAACATGATCCACCATATCCAGAATATCTGGCCGGATGCAACCGGTATTTCTACATTGTGTGTGACCGGGAGATGGCCCGATATGGTCGATCACGGCTCGAGGCTATCAGATTAGAAAACAATCGGATTTCTTATGCAACGCACCACTCATACGGAAGCAGATGGTACTGGTGATTCAAATTCTCGATAGGAATAAATATTTGTTACCGTGAGCTAACTAGTACGCACTGTTGCGAAGATACTGACGAAGCGAATGTGAACCGGTTTCAGTCTTGTTGGCGGTGGCCGTCTGCTATAATCCATTTGAATGATGAACGCTGACAAAACGCACGGGGCAATTTTATAACGTACCGGGAGCAGCGATTACGGACTCCGGGCAAGGTGATATGATTTCGTAGAAGGTGCCATTTTGCTCTTGCCAACTGGTCTAGGCGACATTCCAGTGTCGATCCTATCCATCAGTGAGTTTAGTATGTTGCATCGTAATCGACGTTTAATTCAGATAGCTTTGGTTCTCTTGTAATTGTACCGCTTTAGGGACACTGCAAGACTAGCAAAATAAAAGGCGGGCGGCCCAACAGATTGACAGGGAATATGCATATATTACAATTTCACGTTCTAACTTTGGTATCTCTCAGTGACACTATTGAACAGAGTTTATTTTATAATCAGTTTCTTTTTAGTTCAAAATTCCTGTTTGTTATGTTTGTTAACATCTTAAACATTTAGAAAGTTGAATCGGTTTATTTATGTGTACACGCAATAGATAGCAATGCTCTCTTCCTTTGAATGGGCGCATGCACACAATGATCTACATTTTACATGTTCTATTTTGTTTTGAGATGGAGCTGTCTCGGTTTATTGCTTGAACAATTACAACAATCAAGAATCAAGAATCACATTCTGCACCACATCTGTTTACGTAACGGCCAGTTGTCATTCAAAACGTGGAGCACGCTCACAATGGACAGCTGGATGATGTAGGGGAAGCCGTTACCAAAGGGTCAAGGTAAACGATGAACTGTCATTTACGGCCAATCGGCGTTTCGCTCAACAACTGAACAATAAACTGACGACGGCAAAAGATAAACAACTGACCACCGATTCGCGGTAGTTTGCGAGAGTTTCATGCTACAAAAGCCCCTATGACTTTGTTAATCCGACGTCCCTCTTTTAGCCATGATCAAACAACCAGTACTGGCCGAGTTGCAGTATTTTGTCAATAGCGTTTCGCTGTTGTACAAGGGCGTACCGCCGAAAGACACGGGAGCGCTGGTTAAAAGTTCCCTACACCTGCTGGAGGATCTGCCATCGACGCGCGATGCGGTGTTCGAGTACTTTACTCTCGTATTCAATAATGCCGTAAAACATTACATGAATAATGTAGAGGTAAGTCTGGAACGTTTATTTGGTTGTTCAATACATAACCGGCCGCCGCTTTGCTTCGTAGAAAAACATCCACGACCCGTCGGCGGACGATGAAGCGGTGCAGGAGAGGTAAGTACTTTTCACTTCGGAATGACGACCTGATCCAAATTTCCTGCAGCATTCTTGCTTTTTTTAATGCACCGAAGAATGCGATTGAATCGTATCCTTCGGGAATCGGAACGATTCCGCTTCCGTTCGGAAATGACCGCTATGTCTGTTTCCAGCGGACCGCTATGTCTCTGCGACACTGATAAACCACCATTGTTTGGTGCTAAAGTTCGCTGCTGGTCTCGTTTGATGAGCGAAATCTCTCCAAAGTCTCGTTCCAGCCCTGGAGCGGTTAGTAGCGTGTGGACCACCGGCCTGGTCGCCGATGATATCGTCCTGGTGCCTGAAGCTGTTGGGTGAACTGTGCAAAAAGCACGGCCGTCGCCGGCCACCCGACATACGTTCGGCGTGTAATTTGTGGCTTGGATGCACCTCCATTCGCTACCTCGTGAGCCTTACGGCACTGTGCTTGGAGAAGCTGACGGATGCCGAGGTGGACGGGTGCATCGCCGAGTTGCTGACGATTTACGGATCGCACTCGCCGTCGTTCGATTGGGTGGTTGCCCGGCTGGGAGGATGTTTTCCGCTGAAGGCGATCTCTTGCATGGTGACCGCGGGATTGAAGCGCTTTGATGGTGATTACGATCAAGTGTCCGACTCGGAGGTGGAAATCCTTAGCTACCTTGGATTGGCGCACGACAATGACCTACGCTACGCCCTGAAGTCGTCGCTCGAGGCTGAATCGATGGCTGTTCTGACCGTTCCTTATTTGCTGCTGTTGGCGAAATCTTCCGACACCATTTCACAAGCTCTGGTGGCGGTGTTTTTAGACCTATGTGAGACTTCAATCGATCGACCCGACAAAACGAACCCGATCCTAATACTTTCTACCATTTCTTGTAGATAACGAAAAGCGGTTAGATTCGGTAAAAATCGCCCCGAAACAATGGCCACCAAGTTTCAATCTGTCGTTCGTGCTGCACATGGTGGCCGGATTGTTGCTGAAAATTAGAAAAAACTCCACATCTGTAACGCTGTTGCTAGCCAAATTGGCCACCAAACATGGCTGGTGCCAAGAGCTGCTGGAAGTACTGTTCGTGGATTTGGAAACGCTCGTGCTGGACAAACAAACTGCTCCGCTGTTGGAAGATATTTTCCACGAGGGCTCGCGAGAAGCCTTGTGGAAGAGCAGTATTTCGGACGCGCCCTACCAGCAGCAGGTGGCCGTGAGGTTAATTTTGCTCGCAAGCTTCAAGTCCAACTCAATCTTTCATCAGTCAATCGTGTACCTGTTGTCGGTGAACGACGGCGAAACGGCCAGTTTAACCGATAAACCGCACCTCAACTCACTGGCCCGACTACTCGGTGGGCCGCACGGAACATCGGAAGTGCCAAAGATACGACCCGCGTTTGAGACTGCGATCGAGAAAATACTGCTCGCTCCGAACGCACGCACGGTCGGCTGGAACATTCTGCACAACATGGTGGAGTTGCTCAAACTGGAACGTGCCGCTCCGGCGGGTAGCATGCTGAAAAAGAGCAACTGTGGCGGAACGTTGTTCGAACTGCTCGATAAGGTGCTGCAGGTGTGGGAAAAGTTTATGATCCTAGAAAGGCAAGAGCCCCGCACCGCAGAAGAGCAGGGCTCGAGGACACATGAACATGGCAGAACGGATGGGGCGAAGAGAATCAAACTGGAACCAGAGGCAGAACCGATGGAGATAGATGATCCGATGGAGGTTGGTGCGTTAATAAACGGTGCTGATGCCAGCAGTGGGACGGTCAGTGTGTCGGATTTAATCCACGAATCGGTGCGGCTGGTCGAATGTTTGGACATAGCAAGACCGACAGCGATCGGTACGGCCGAAGCGCTGAAGCTGTCACAGCTGTTGGTGAAATATTTCTTCTTCTGTCTGCAACTGTCCAACGCCGACGCCGGTGCCAGTGGTCACTGTGCCGAAACTTCCGAGGAACTGTTGCAGCGCGTGTATCTACTGCTTTCTAGACACTGTGGCAACCGGAAAGCGGCTCGTACTGCGGCACTGCGTGAGCTCCTCGAAGGTGCACTGTTTATGCACGGGGAACTGTTCGGATCGCAGTCGGAAGCGGAACCGTATAGCTTTGACAAATCGGGCGGTTTGCTGATAAAACTAAACCAAAAGCAAGGTATTGCATTGAACGCGTCGCGGGCTACGGTGCTACACGCGGGCATCATTGGACAGGGACCGAAGGTACCGAGCCAGGACGCGGCCGGGCCGGGGATGGCGATGCAAAACCGAATGCTGAATGCGATCGTAGCGTGTTGTCAGGATGTGAACGATCATCAGGCCACGATTGATGGCTTCAGCTACGTCTCGCTGCTGCTGGTCGAGCTCATATCACCGGACGTCATGTACAATGGATTACCGTGGCCGGAGGAAGAGTTCACCAAGGTGACGATGGAGCGCGATCTCCAGATACGGCGCACGTTTCGCCATTCACCAGTCCTGTGGTCGATCCTGGGGCTGATCGCGTGCTACCGGCCTTCGCTCTGCTACTGCTCGGTATTGCTGCGGGCTCTTTGCGCTTCTGCCCTGCACCAGTGGCGTTCGAAGTCGGCCGAAACACTCAACGGACAGAAGACGGATCTTATGCACGTGACGACGAAACTACTTGAACTGATGGCTCTCGCTCAACTATTGCCCCCGCCATTGAGCTACCTACACATTGTCCTCGAGTACTTCGATGGTCCAGAAGTAAGTGAGACCTGTCCCGCCGCATTGGTGATTTCCCATATTGATCGAAAAATGTTCTCGTCCATAGATCGCCTACGTGCTGAAAGAGTGCGTGTGGAACTACATGAAGGATCACGTTCCGTCGCCCGTGCTGTTTGTCTGTGATCCAACGGGCTTTCATTGGCGTGACCCGCTAACGTCGCGACCACCACTACAGTACACGAATCCGCTCCGTAACACAATGCAGAAAAAGCTCACCAAGGTTGGTCATCTTTACTATCAGATGTTTGTTGGTCCGGAGCTACGAAACCCTTCGCCCACCGTCAACCCGCCGTCACAACAAGGAGGCAGCGCTGCAACAAATGCACCTTCGAGCAGCAACGGCAGTGAACAGGGAGTTCATAAAGCAGCAGGCCCTCACCTGGGACCTGGACTTGCGCTATCGGCCGGCACTGTTCCACAGCCGGGAGCGATTATGTTGGTTGATTGAAGATTAGATATTTTATTGTAAGAAAATATTAAGAAACACACAAAACTCAGTACAACTACCAGTCACATGCGGTTAGTGTTTTATTAATTTCATGCACTGTCAATTTTACGGTTTTCCGTCATGTCACTGTCCAGTATCATCTGTAAAAGCGCAAGCGGTTTTTGATCATCATCGGGAAGATTCTTCATTTTGCTTAAATTGTGCTTCTCAGTTTCAAGATGTTGGGTCATCATTTGTAGCAACTGGTTTTGGGTGGTCCGTAGCGCGAGCAGTTTCGCTTCCAGAAACGCCACGCGTGTTTCGCGCGTGCCAAGTTCCTCGAGTAGTTTCGCCGAGCTTTGCTCCAACTGCTTGCTGTACTGCTTATAATACTCTACTTCAATCTGGGCATCGTTGGGTGTCTGCGGCAGGTCGGGTCCTTCGGCCGGGTATTTCTCAAGTTGGTTGCATTCCGTTCCTTTCAGGGCAGCATTGGGATCCTTCGTCTCGCACCACTTTTTTTGTGTCTTCAAATACTTCGGAATGCTCCCAGGTTTGTGCATCTTTGTAATTTTTTTATTTTCCGTTGGCTGCACTCGCTTGGAAATGCTGGCGACCGTCGTTGGTCGGGTTTGATTCGACTTTGCGGCGGACTTTGTACTTCTTGTGTTCTATACAGAGGCGAGAGATATAAGATTGTTTATCGGACATATTTTTTCAAACTTACCATTGTATAAGTCTTCGTTATGACACCAAGTTTGTTTCGCCGACAGCGGTAGTTGTTGATTGCTTTTGAAGGTGCATCGCTAAATCGAAGGTTACTTTGATTCACTAATCAACTGGTGGCTTTGTTTTTTAGATTCTTGCACACATTTGCTATCAGATGTAACGGAGAATTCGTATAATTTGGCCAATGTAATGGCCGGCTCATTTTTTGGTTTAAAAGTGAATTTAATTTTAACTGTACTGTGTTGATGTCTGTTTTTATAAACGAACGATTGATTTTATTATCGGCGTATTGTTTGGGTTTTTTTTATAAATTACAAAATTATATTTTTCTATGTATCTTATTCTTCTTCTCCAACTTGTTTAACTAACGAATCAATTGTCATTCACATTCGCAACTGACGCATTTGTTCATCATTATACTTCTCACGTCTTGTACATCGGTTCCTACATTGCCTGGTTACGGTATATCTTTCTTCACTTCTTTCCTAGTTTTACTGTGTTTGTCTTTTTATGTTCTGCAAGATGTGGGATTTTCAATAGCAATGGACTTTCATATACAATATTTTCTTAAAGCCTTTCACCTTTTTACATTTATCAGGTGATAAATCATTTCTGTTACTGTTTCCATATGGCAAGGAAGACTGATTGATGCAGTTTCACGGTTAGAAAAAAACGGGATGTAGCTATGACGGGGGCCTCTGGGTGCCATGGGAGCGAAACGGAGATTTTGCTTTTGCCTTTGTTTTTGTTCCATCTATGTTTAAGCGCAATAGTTCCAATTCAAACCAATGTTACCTTACTTGCTGACTAGTCTATGGCATCGTCATCCATACCGTTCCGTTCCGTTTCAGCATACCTAAAAACTCGCGGGATGCACACAAAACGCGAAATGTGTTCTACCAGACCGTGCAGAATACATGAAAACTGTTTAGTGGAATCTGACTGTATCGTTTTTACAGCTCTGTGTATATGGTTTAGTTTTTTGCGAAACAAAAAGAAATACGCGTACGAAATCTGTTGCTCCAACGCTTGATCCAGTGGCACTAACGCTCTCTGTTTCACGCATTGACAAAATAGGCGGGACATGCAGCTTGGGACCTTTCTGCAAGGCATCAAACGTTAACCTGTTAATATTTTATTTACTTTCGGCACTCCTGGCCAAGTACCGCTTTGGTTACGCTATCGAACTAGATTGAGTGGGATTTCTGCGATTGAGTTATTCATAATTTATTCTTGCTTCTGGCTTGAGATGGATAGAGCAAAAACTATAACAATCTTCTTCTGACAGCAAGGAGTCGTAAAAGTGGGGAGATTAATTGAGTCAGACGAAGGTTCGTAATATTTGTGTTTGTTGAATCAACAGTAAAAAACATTTTAAAAAAAAACAAAAAAAAAAAACATAAGTGTAGCCGAATTCGCAATCTCTCCCAAATCTCTAATCCCGAACGCGAAAAAAAACAAGCCGGAGCCGTCAGTAGGTTAGCATCAGCGGCCGTGTATTGCCGAATTTAGAAGCGCATACGAAACCTGAGTTCACAAAATGTTTGCCGACACGCGGAAAGTATTTAAAGCACTTCACGATTGCCGGCAGTGGGGCCACTTTCGCCACGATATACACGAAACCGTTTTACGCGACCGTCGTTTGCTGCTGCTCCCCGTCGTGGCGGGACAGCTGTTGACGGTGTGCCTCATGCTGGGTTTCGGCGACAGTGAGAAGCTTCGTGATGGCCTCTTTTCCGACGCACGACCAGTAATATATTGCTGCGGCTGGTAGCTATGGCCGTACCGCGAACCATCGTTATCCTCGGAGTGAAACGACAACGAGTCCATCGGGACGAGGTGGTTGGGATTGTGGAAAGCTTCTTGCTCTCCACGCTGGCGATCCATTTCTTCTGTGAATGAAGAGAGGAATATTGATACGTGTTCCCGTGGCAGTGTTGTCCGTTGTAAGCACTAATTCGTTACCGTGTATATCGTGTTCGGTGAAGTAAACGGCTGGCGTATCACGATCGCCTTCATAATGGTGAGCTATCAGGTAAGGCAACACAGTGGAACATCTAAGCCAATCAAGCTTGAACGGTTCAACGTTACCACGTTTCAACGGTGGTATCGGTACGACTGGGCTTGTAGCATCCGGTGCAAACTGGAACCATCTGTAGAAAAAATTCAGGACGTTTGGTCATCGCTTGTTGCATTTTCCCATCAATACGGAATCACATACTCATGGTGCCGTATTTCTTGGAGGGTGAAGCGCTCCATCGGATTAGCTCGAAGAATGTTAACCAGTAGATCGGCCAAACGGCGTTCCAAAAACTCGGGCGGTTTCCACTCACATTTTCCTATGTTTTCTAACAGTTTATAAATATTATCACCTTCAAACGGATACAATCCGGTAGTTATATTGTACCTGCGAAGAGCAGTGCAATTAATAAACTCGCCCCCTGGACTGGTGATTTACAGAATTTACAAAACTTACAGTGTAACGCCCGTGCTCCAGATATCAACTTTGAAGCCTGAGAATACCTCATGGCCGTTGGCGATTTCCGGTGGCTGAAAAGCAGGTGATCCTTGACCGGTCGTACATTCATCCGTAGGCGCAAAGATGTCCAGTGCCTAGCGCATCAATACAAAGAGTTAAAACCCGATCACTGTTAGGTCTTGTGCCACAATGCCTACTCACCTCTGCCACACCAAAGTCGGAAATTTTAAGCGTATGATCCAACGTCAACAGAAGGTTTCCCGGTTTGATGTCCTTGTGTATGATGCCACGGCCGTGCAGATATTCTAAGCCGTCCAGCAACTGCACGAAGTAGTCGTGCGCCTGGTGCATCGGCAGTTTCTTGTCCCGAACCGAGTCGAGCATCTCCTGCAGCCCTCCGACGCAGTACTCCATGATGAGGTACATTTTCTGTTTCTCCTCGTTGTACAGCACGTCGAGCAGTTTGATCACGTTGCCATGCTGCAGCTTGCGCAACAGCTTGATCTCTCTACGAACGTTTTGTTCGCCATTTGGAATGCGTCTTAGTTTGCGTTTGGTTAGAATCTACAATAAAACAAAACGTTCGCCTAAAATAAACGATGCCCACCGCTTGCCCACGGGTTCCGTACCTTCACGGCCAGTCGTCTAAGCGTTTCGGAATCCAGGACCTCCTTCACTTTGCCGTAGCTTCCTTCGCCAAGCACATCACCCATCACGTATTTGCCGACCAGTTTGCACTTCTTTTTCTTCTCCTGATAAATAATTTCCGAGCTGTCGACCCGGTTGAACACGGTGCTCGTGGGATCGAGCACCATCGGCAAGTCCAATCGCTCCAGCTCATCGTCGTCGTTGATCCACGCTACCACCGACTGACTATTGCACGTTTGGTAGACCTCCTCCACGTCGTCCTCCAGACTTTCGGATTCATTCGTCGGATTCGACGCTAGCGTGTCGCCGCTCGTCGGCTCATCGCTGGCGTACGCAAAGCGATCGTGCTGCTGCTGCTGGTGCTGCTCGTCGTGATCATTTCCCTGCTCGGGGATGCAGGATCCATTGTTGTTGTTCGCTGTGGTGGCCTTCGCGCGCGGGCTCGTGGTTCCTGTCGTGCTAACATCGTTTGAGTACGGTATCTCCGCCGATAGACTGGTGCTCATTGCTTCGCCCGTGGCCAGCAGCTAGGCACAAACCGATTAGCTACTAGATGGTGTGCAGATTGTTGGGATGGGCAGAGTGCGCCGTGAAAAACAGGCAGATCGGGTCGTGGTCGTGAAAGTAGTCACCACACCCAACCAAGCGGCACACCACCTTGAGAAGGGCGGTCGAGCAGCATAAAGCATAGAACGTGCGGACAGGTCATAGGGAACGGACACTACGGCGCACAGGGGACAGTACACTGAATCTATATTAGGAACCTTTGCCCCGTCGAGTGGTGTAACCCACCTTCGTGGGGAATGTCCTTCCGCTTTCGCCGTGCGGGTCACACGTCCTCTACACGCTCATGTTTGCACTTCGCCTCGGTTGCCTTGTGCAACGGACAGGGACACCTCCCGGAACAAGCACGTGGTGATGGGATGTTTGGAAAGGAACGGGAAAACAGGAAGATTACTAGCGCTACGGCGAACAGTTAAAACTTTCGAGCCTTAATCGTCTTTCGTTATTGTGTTTCTAAAAAATCACGATCTAATTGACATTTTCTTTTTTGTTGTGCTTTGGCCCTGCTTTGCTTGACGGTTTCGCAAACTCAAGCACTGACAGCACAAGCTGTCAGCGGTAGGCCGATCCCTTCGGGAACAGCACTGATACTGACAGCCAATTCAAAACCCAGTCCGACAAAATCCGAAAGGGGTCCGACAATATCTAAAGCAACGGTTACGAAATGGTATTGTTTGGTGTAACATGCGATTAAGGAAACTAAGAGTAAATGGAAGAAAAAGGAGCTACATATTTTACAAAACAAGGTAAACTGATTTTGGAACCGTTAATCGAAATAGTTAAAAAATAAAAAAAACTATCATGATTCAGTATTTCATTTCAAAGATAAGTGAAAACACGGTTTTGATGTTTCCAATATTGTGAACAATCCTTTGTACACCAAACACTAACATACTTCGTCATCGTCATTCTTTACCATCATTTTTTATACATACATTTACCTACATTAGTTACATACCTGATTGAACAACTCGGAATAGGGTTGATTGATTCAGAATCAGAGCAGTTTTTGAACAGTGAGCGGATTCATTCCGATGAGATGAGATGTACTACAAGCTGATCGCCGGCAAACGATTCCGGCAGATTCAAGATTCACAACGATGTGCAATCAATTTTCAGTGTGCATCAACTTTCCATTAAAAGTTAGGTCCTTCATCACCTGCATCACGAGCCAGCGAGAATACTTTACGTGTGCGGACGGTGTGGCCGTCTTAGACATCGCCAGTACACCGGAGCGATCGTAATTCCCTTGATAGATAATTTTAATTAAACCCTCTCGTGTAGAAGAGGTAATGGAATTATACTTGCACTGCAACTCTAGCGGAAGAGTACGATGTACTTTTTAACTGTATGCCTCTTCGCCTGTAGTGAGCTCGCCGTACGAAAATGATGATAATGAGCGAAAGATAAAGTAATTTTCTGTATTTTGATACTCCGTTTGCTGTGTTGTTGCTTTTCGACTATCATGTACGACGTTCCTTTAACATTTTTGATTCATTTTCGCGGTCTGCGGAGCGCCGAAATCTTATACGTTCTCGCGTATCTAGTTGTGGCTATCCGCTGATAGTTGTCGTTTAAAGAGCAAGTAAAGAAATATATTTAATTCATGGTTTACATACAAAAAATAGGACCGAACGTGCTCAAGCAGCGGCACAACTAATGGAGATGGAGTGCGGAGCAGAACAGAAAACACAATAAAATGGACGTCCGTGAGGGAAAGAAACTTTTCAGAGCTATTTATTTTCATTAACCATCAGCCTTCGTAGCCAGTCGAAACCTGTTAACGAACGCGAACTCGTTGCTCGTAGATTAACAGTTTTACCCCCAGTGTTGGCTGTCCGGGGCCATCATTAACGTTGGCAGCGTCCGAAAATGAATTTACTGCAATTTAAGTACTCATAACTTGACGTGAAAATTGAATTCCAGCCGTCCCTTCCTTCCTTCTGTTTCCGTTTGTCGCCCAAGTTTTTGTGTTTTGTGGTTTTTTTGTTGTTGCATTTTGCGTTCCCCGGCCCACAGGCCGGGGAGTAAATTAAATCAAATATTTTACAAACAAAATGGCTACCGTTAAGACAGGGCAGCGCGGGACCCGGATTGGGGCTAATGCACGGCAGTTGGTAAACGTTTGAAGAAGCTCGGTGGTGTGTGAAATTTTAATGGTTATTTGTTGTGCTAAAGGGATTGAAAGGCAACTTACCGACGCAACGCAGCGCACCCTGCGACATGCCGAATGTGGGTCCAGTACGCCAGCTGCGGCTCCACTTCCTCCACGTGGCCTGCGAGGCGAGCTGAAGTTTGTTTGCTGAACGTGCATTAAGGAACGTGTTTCGTTCGGCACACGTAACGCTGGTTTTCGCATGCATTAGTAATTAACATTGCGAGCATTTCGGGCTTTATGGGCTATCCGGGGCAACTGCCACTTGCAGTTTGCAGTTCGCGCACTGGCGGCCAGCTGGCTGCAACTTTTGGCGACCGGTGGAGATGGAGTAGTTTTGATTTGAATTTATTGCAGCGGTTACAATAGTTTAAGCGCCGACCGAACGGCAACCTCCAAGAACCGTCCCGCGTACGCTTCAAAGCATCAGCTGGACACCGGGGGAATGTGGACCCAGCCATTACAACGTTCCGTGGCACGTAACCGAGCCGTACAGGCAAATATTGCTCGGCAAAGTCGACAAATCTTGTCCTCTCGGAGTTGGGTGCGGTAATTTATAGTAATCGTGTCGCCGGGGTAGTTCGTGTAAAACGGTTATCGAATGGTACGCGCCACGATACGATGAGGGCGCCACGTTGTTTAAAATTTCATCGTCTTCTCTGTTGAAGGTGCTGCGTCGTTCAGCAAGTCCTCTTCGATGTGCCACTGAAGGAATCGCTCAAGAATAGAATGAAACATTCTCTACGGCCATCTTACGGGCTGTCGATCTGGTTTGAGTGGTGCCAATCTGCAAACTCATATGAAAATGAAAGGAATCGCACACCGAAGATGTAATAAATCCGGACTATGGCAGCCTAATTGCACCGCTACCACCTGCAGTTGCAATATTAGTTTGTTCAAGCCTTTGTGATACGTAATCCGACCGGATTCGGTATGCGTGCCGAGAGGGCGGCACGTTCCATAATGCCATCGTTATTATTGATGCGCACCGCGGGAGGGACCCTAACCACTGAGGACACTCACTGTGGACCACTGTAAACACACGCGGCGATTCAGACGGCGGCTGTCGCACGTGATTGTGATGGATTGATGAGGTCGGATTTGATGCGTTCCTGCAGCGGACATGAATGGGTATTTTGATTACAGTTCTGTGTAATGTAGAACTCCTGCGGGCGCTCGATAAACCTCAATATGTGGCAGAATATGGACAGTTTTTATTAATCCGCGCGCACGCAATAGTGGTTGCATGTGGCGCTGATAAGTGCTTTCCAAATGTCCACAAAAATGGGTTTGAAAATATAGATTTATTGCCAATCTTCTTTTTTCATACAAATTGGGGTGTCTACAGACTGATTAGACGCCAATGTCCTACTCTATAGCGCGTATTACAAGCATTATCCTGCAGAAACGCGTTTAACGCTGCATCTATAGCACATGGAACATCGGACCCCTTCCTCCGAACTTGTCGGACCCCTTCCTCCGTTGTCTCCTTGCCTTCAATAATTCCTACTGTTTCTTTGACTTTCACCTTCCTCTAAAGTCCTTTAGACGCGCCCTTTTACAATCCCTTTACCCCGTCTAGGTGTTTTTAATTCTGCCTCACATGGGTTCGCTCGACATTGTGGTCCGTTTTGCTCTCCCTTCCTCTCAACTCTTTCCTCTCTGCTCCTTAGTTTTTAAGCAATTCCTGTATAGCTTTAAGCAACCAGGATTAATAAATATTATTATTATTATTATTATTTTTATTATCCCATAAATGATCCTTACATTTCTAAAGATTGATTTCGGCACGTGCAAGCTTAGGTTTGTGCCAACAAACATGAAGAATACTAAGGCGACCGCGTGTACGAAATTGAAATTGGAAATTATAAACAGATAAATATCAATGCAGGCACTAGTCGATTAGGCACGATTCAGCACGAACACGCTCAATGGCAGATAGACGAGCTTACAGATAAATCTTCAACCGAAATGAATCGTTCAACTACCAACTGTAGAATGGAAGAAAGAGAACCCGGTAATCAATTTCACATAATACAAGCTTTAAGCTTCAAGAAAGGACCATGGAACTCTCGTCAGGGTCGATGCGGTTCGAGGTCTCGATGAGTTCATGGTCGATGGACTTACCACGTCTCATGTCTTAGCATGAAATCCTTGTCGAAATATTATCCCTGTGGTCTAAGATAACAGTTTGGCAGTAGTAGCGTGCATGCAATCACCGGCCACGTGTACCACTAGCACTGTAGGACTCCTCCCTGTAGGAGTGGAAACGGTGCCAAGCGAATAGCTACGCTTCGACAAGATATGAAAGACAAACATTCGACGCTTGAAATGTTCTGATTCCAATCGCTCAGATGGATTGGAATGTTCGAGAGCTCGGGCTGTTCGCCGTTCGGACCACAACCAAAGGTGGGCACCTGAACCCGGTTACGGACGCTGAGGTGGAAAACGAAAGCAAACTCGCTCACAGTGCCAGCCCCCCCAGTCGGGTCTGTGTTCGATTCAACCACGCAGTGTTCGAAGATGATGTTGATAATCTTTCTATCGAAAACGCCAAACAAGGAGCAGCCAGCTGTCGGGGCGGACTACAATTTGTTTACCACTACCGATGCTGTACAGTGGACACGGGGGTGAAAGGGTCAAAACGGTCGTGAAGTGAGGTACCGTAAGCGCACGTAACAAAGGATCAGTACGATGAATATTTTCTTCCTGAAATAGAAGGCAAAGGCATGAAATGGGGCAAAGGAATGGCGAGTTGTTGGAATAGTTTGCAAAAGGATGAATTTGGGAAAGTGGATGGAAATTCTGTTGGCTGCTTCAGTAGAAATCAGTAATCATAGTTGAACCTTGTTGCGGAATAAAAGTACAGCAACTGTAACTATAACAAAAGGTGCTATAATTGAAAGGGTATAAGATTTTTTACGTATTACTCTGCATAGGTACATGAAAAATACCTAATAGTTTGTATATTTCAAAATAATAACATTAAACTGTAGATAATTTTTCTCAATTACGGAGAACTTTGGAATATAACTTTCAAAATCCCTCTACAAATTTGCTTGTTACGACAATTGAATAATTTGATCGTTTGTCAAACTGTCGCGTGTACCTTCAGGTCGATGAAAGTGAACCATGGACTCGATGAAGTGAACCGCTGCCGAAATGTCAAATAATTTCACGATCGAACCGTTTCGGTCGTGCCAAGTGTTTATTTTTTCAGCGTCTCTGCTCGAATAACTTTCGGTGATAAGGCGACGCTATTCGCCCTGGTCAGAATTTATCGACATCCCAATAATGGTCCTCCAAAGGGCGCCACCGTTGCAGTGGACACCGGGGTCACGGCATCACGGTGCCGATGCGTTGGAAAATTAAATCCAAAACGGTTTAGTCCCCCCAGCCCCGGTGGGTTCAGGTTGAAATTAAATTATCGACAATCCTAAACCGCAAGCGGCCGGCTGTTTTGCGTTCCTGCTGCCCAGCGCCCATTTCACGGCCCGTCGACCAACGACCATCGTGCACTTTGGGAATCATTTTCCGGCCCACTGATAATACTCGCCCGGCACCGTACCGGTCGGTTCGGGGGGCTCGCCGCCCGAATCAGATTTGATTCATCGACCGTCGTCGGTGCCGTCGCCCGGATGTCCCTTTATTTCATCTGCATCCCCAAAGTGCGGTCGATTCCGGCTTACGCTGCGGTCGAAAAGGGCGCCACTGTTTCAGGGCCATGGAGTGAAAATAATATTTCGCTTCCTACGCGTGCGTATGCCCCGTCTGGAAAACGATTAAAGCCCTCGTGCGCCCGAAATCCGGTTCCGGGTGACCGTGTTACGGTCGAGCCAGGTCGGACGCCGGCTGTCGAAACCGGAAGCAAGAAAATCGTCGAAATTTAATTAAACCGTTAGCAAATGGGCGATCATCGGGCTTATATGAGGTGGGTTCGATTCTCGAATGGGGTCCCTTTACATGTGTATATAAAGATTTATTCGATTTCGCGCTCGCCATTCTAGTTTCAGTCATCGATCGAGCATGATCGGTGGCTTCTGCGTGTGTGACTGATTAATTTGAACGATCCGGATCCGAACCCGGTCAATAAAGAGCGGCAAACACGCAAACGGCCTTAACTGCTCAAAATGCTCTTCTACGTTGACTAAAAAAATAATCACGAGTGGTAATTGTGGTGGCGAGTGGCAAGATTCAGTCACTTCCTCGATGGAGGCGCCTGGTACTCGGTGAACGAGGCGGTCTAAATCATTGACCGTCGATAGGCTCTGGAAGTGTTTTCGATTTCTCAACGGCGTTGTTTTTCCTCTTTCGATCACACAAAAAAATGTATAAAAAAGCAAAGGTGCCACTAGGCATCGGGACGGAGTGTTGGGGATCGGGAACAAAACAAACCTAATTGGCACGCGGTGGCGGCAGGTGCCGGCGGACGGTAAAGCGCCCTCGAGACGATCATAAATTGTCAGCCCGGACCGGCCCGGAGTTCGCTGGGAGTGTTGGGAGCCTGATGAGCCCGAGTCCGTGGGCCCCAAAAGTAATTAAGTGAAGCGTTGCCGCTGCCATCGCTGATGGTGTTTTGATTTTGGCCACCATCCCGTATCCGGCTGGAAGCTGGTTACAACCGGATGCTGCGGCTGTCGGCCGGCCTGCGTACGGTATCGATTTCATAAAGCGTATGTGTGTGCGTGCGTGAGTGCGTTTAGTTTTTCCACCAGTTTCCGGCCGGTCGCCGGCATTCAATCAGGATAACACCATCACGATGTGGATGAGAAGCCGATTGGTCACCACCGACGGTGCCGCCGGTGTGATACACGCTGCATACGCTGCAGATGACACTCGTTACAACGCCCACCGGCCCACCGGCCCACCGGCCCACCGGCCCCCGGCCTAACTCCTTCTGCCGCAGGGGCCGAGCCGCGCACCATCCACCAGTGCCAGTGATTTATTATTATTGGTTTTCTTCTGGCTCTGGTACCGGCGTCGGCTGGCCGATCGATTCCAGCGGAAATGTAACCCCCCTCGACGGACACACACTTCCGCCGGGTCGGTAGAGCGTCGACATTCCATCTTATCGGGGCTCGATTTGTCAAAATCTTGCGTCAGCAGCATCGTTACATATTTCCTTCCGGCACAGCACACGCCTTCGCCTCACGGGGTTCATACTCGCACACACGAAGGACGAAGTTGCCCGATTCTTTTCGTCTCCCCCCACCCTCCCCACCACATTTTGGTTCGGTCGGCCATCTGTTTAGATAAAGATAATTTATCAGGTACGGATCAATAATAACGAAGCGCCTACCGCCGGTCGGCCGTCAAAAGGTCCTTACGGGGGCTCCCGGAGGTCTCCCTCGCTCATCAGGCGCTGCGCCGCTATAACAAGAGCCCATCTTCGGGTGGCCGTTACCTGACTCCGGTGGCCTCGGATCGATCATGGATTGGCGTGCAGGGCGACGTAAGAAATGGGACAAGACAGAAAACAGGAACACCAAAACAATCGCTAGATTCCCGCTTCGGATTCCTTCGCCGAACGTGACGCCGGCTGCGGACTGCGGTAGAACATCCAATAAAAGAGATAACACCCAACCCGCTTCCGTGAAGCAAAACAGGTGGGGATGGTGGCTGTCGCTCCGACGTGCCCTAACCTTCCGGAACTTGTCCCATTCCCTCGTAAGGTAGGTAAGTTGTTCTGTTTTCCGTTGGTTCAACACATTTTTCATCGCCAACCAATGGCGCGCCAACTTGTTGCCAACCCGTCCGTCCGTCCGTCCGTGTGTGTGCGTTGTGTATCACCCGGGTGGTTTGACATGATTTCATCGGGCTGTGTGGGGTCGGGAAAAAGTGAAAAATTAATTGCATCGATTGCGGAGACGTACATTAAACGGGGAGTGTGCTTTATTCACCTTGGACCCCGAATGTTTTCCGATTGATTTCCATCCATTGCCAGGGGGCTTCGGGGACTACGCCACGATTGATTCCTTTCAGCGCACAACAACCGGGGCGCGAGTTAATGCGAATGAAATGTTGGCAAATGGCCGCCCGGTGAGCATGTCATCGATTTGTGTGGCCCAGTTCGCTTTCCCAGAAATGGAACTGGGCGAGAAAAATAACATAAACTGGATCCATACGAAATTGGAACGGAAAATTTCGCAGACCTCGCCGAGCTGGGCTTTTGGTATTCAAAAAGGAAAATATTATTACCATACACACACACACACACGCGCACATCCGGTAAAGCCGGAAGCCAAACCGCGTATGGATATGTCGGGCGCGTTTAAAGCCGGTTGGGCCGATCGCTCGAGCGGGTGGGTTAATTTAAATAAACATTCATTATGATTTCATTTCTCATCGATTGGCTGCTTACGTTGGCCCCGCGGGGGGCACGGGCTGGGGAAACCCATAAGCCTCGCCATCGCTAGGGGGCCAATATTCATGCTGGGCATCAATTTATAAACACCGAGTCACCGGGGTTTTTTTTTATTTGCTGACGTTCGCCAAGGGAAATTCAACGCTCGGTGCCACTCGGTAATAACGTTGAATGTGCCGCTCCGAGTAATGAGACTGATTAGAGGAAGAGCCGGGCGCAATGCCTATATAACCGGCTTTTCATCCTATTTCCGGCTTTGAGCTTTAATGCACCCCAGTAACGGTGATTGGAATTTCCCGGAAAAGGAAATTAAAATGTTCGGCCATCCGACCGAAAAGTGAAGCGAGCGATGCGCTCCGTTTGACCGTGTGTGTGTTTCCGGGCCGCCATAGAATCAATTTCTCAAGATGGCTACCAAATCCCTACGGACCGGTCGGCTAGCGGCATGGCCGGCCCGCATTCTATCGTCAGTGATGAAGCACCAATTTTCCGGCACAATGAGCTGCTCGGGGAAAAGCGGAAAAATGAAAATAAAGCTCGGTGTAATTGATCATCTAGTGTGAGGCTAGACAGTGAGACTTTATTGCGTCGTAACGGGATCGCCCGGTAAGGACCTTGTTTTGGCGACCCTCGGTCTGGACGAACCGATGAGCCTGACGTGACGCGGCGAGGACACTCACTGATGGGTGATGGGTGCAGTAAAACTACCCTATGCACCTAATCGTTAAATGCTTTCATACTTCATGCACTAATTCCACGCCTCACGATGAACTTTCCCGGCCATATGTGCCGCCGCTGGGCCAATCCAATCCACTTTAACCAGCCTTTTCTTTGTTGCCAACTGGTTTTTCTTTGTTTCTTTCTCTTTTTGCGCCGCTTGCACGGGCGTGTGTTGGTAAAGTACGATAAACTTTTCGATGGCGCCCGCGCACGATGTACCGGTCGTTGTTTATTAAATTTTCATGCACAAAATTTGGAACCATCATTTGGCGAAACTTTTCACTTAGGCCGTAAAACGGAAACGGCGGGCTTTCGGTTGATGGGAGGGGTGCAGGGAGGGACCAAAAATGATGTCGGTGGCATAAGGCTTTGACCGGGGGTTCCTGAAGCCACCACCGGCCTCGTCGTCGTCGCTGTTGGTTTGATGAGACAAAAGCGTCGGGACGTCCGACGAGCGAGCGAAATCATTAGGAACGTGTAAAGTGCGCTGATGATCGTCATAAATCTCCATTTTATGCGACATGTTCCGCCGAAATCAACCGAATGACACCCTCCGAGGGCAGGGTTTGGCTCGAGGATCGTTAAAATTGTTGCTTGAAGCAGTGCACCCGTCGACAACGCAGGACTCGCAGCTGTCCGCAGCGCCCCAAAAGTTGAAGAATGTCAGCATGCTTAATGCTACCGCCGACGACGTGAATAATGTCGGTCGGTCTTCTAATGGATCATCGGCAGATCCCAGCGGGCGCTGGAGTCTGATTTCGATCAGCCACAGTCGGCAAATCCGCCGGCGTTGATGATGCCGGGGCTGCACTTTGCACTCCGTCCCCGCGGAAAATTACTATCCACTGGGAGGCGTCCGATTTGAGGCGTGCGTAAGGTCGGCAGGGCATGAAAGTAAACCCGCCCGGTTGCAACGGACACGTGAGCTTTTCGGATCATCGAGTCCACGCGCTGACAAGCTCGATTTTCCTCGTTTCGCACGAACGGAGCGCGAAATATGAACACAACGATGATCCATTAAATGGATATAAAATAAACGTTTTACGACCCCGTGGGCTTAAAGTGGACTCACTGGCGCCCGGGAAAGCACACACACAAGGCGCGCACACACACGACGAAGAAAGTCGGAAACGAGTGTGCCGAGTGCGGAAAAAAATCACCATTCATCGGAAAATTCGTGTAGACCAGCGGGTGGCTCTCGACGGCCGGTGATGGCACCGTATGGCGTTAACGCTGGCGAAGAATGTTGATCGGCTGCAGCTGACGTCGCTGGGAATGGAAATCAATGGAAAAACAGTACAGTTCGCGAGGTGAAAATCCGAACAGCGACCGGAGCGCCCCGTTTAATGGAGTTATTGAGGGCAAAAGGCTCGCGAAAGGGTCGATTTATGGCGCGCGACCAGTGACGCGACATTGTGACGCGATGTTTACCGTGGTTTATTGTGTAAAAAGTAGTGTAAAATCGTGCCGTGTTTCGCTGGCCGATAGCTGGGTCTGTGTTGTGGAACCATGCAACCGAGATACGATCGACAAGTGTCACCTCATTACGGGGCTTAAAAAGTGTATCCGGTAATGAGTTGTTTTTCGCGCGCGAAGCTTAATCCAATCATAATTTGTTTGCTCTGAGTGCGGTCCGGGATGGTCCCATCACGGCTTAATAGCCACCGGTGAGCCACCCGGAGTACCTTGGGTGGAATAATGAAAATAAATAAACGCCAACCGGTGCCACGTTATTGATTCAGGTGATGGGTCGGGTGATCGGGGATGGGGCATTTCGTAAGCCAAGTAATCCGTCAACATTGGGCCCGGTGTCCCCCACTTGCGTCCGCTTTTGGGGACATAAATAATCGCCATTGTTCGATCACCCTTCATGGAAGGTTTTGTGGAAAGGTCTCGCCTTTAATGGAATTTCAAATATTCGAATTTTGTATTCACATGTAAAAAAAAAAAAACACAGACTATGAAGAAGACGGGAGAAGAGTAAAGGTGCACAATCGAGATCGATAACAGCGAACATGGTTATGTGAAATGGGCATGTTAACGACGTGTAAAGAATCCGCAGAAATACCGCTCAGGTGCTTTACTCATTTAAGTAATAATTATGTTTCTTATCATGTTCCATTTAACATTTAAACCTTCCAGAAACCCTTTTAGAGGTACACATTGCAGCGCAAACTTGTTGCTCAGCGTTTACTAACATCTTCAACTTTTTAAAAGTGACCCTAAAAATGAGCTTTTGTGAAGATTGACTAATTGACAGATTGATTTGAAACTTGTCCTTTTTACATCTTAGAGTTTTACTCATTTGCTACCAACAAGAAATGTGACAAATGAGTTACGTGAATCATTTTAAATCTCTCAGCTGCCTGAAATTGAATTGACAAGGATAGAGTTCATACATACGATGGGCAGACTCTAGAGGTGGTCAATGGTTGCTGGTTTGTTTGCGTAACTATTACAACTATTAACATAACCGCCGAGGTGGAAATGAGCTTCAATGGAATGAGATTTTCATATGGCTCACCATTACCCTGTTGAAAACGGTGGTATATCTAGTGTTAAAAGAAGTACTGTGGGGTATGCGGTTTTAAGGTGGGTTAACCTTTTAAATACCATGAAGGTATGTATTTAAAAATTTATCAATGAGTGACTGATTCGCTAGTGGTGTTATCATTGGTTCAGGCGAGGCCGTAAGCTTGCGACCGCTGCATGCCGCATAAGCAATGAAAAAAGGAAAAAATAACTTTCAATTTGCTACCACTTTGTTCCTTTTTTTGACCATTTGAAGTGAGGCTACATTACATTGCCGCGTGTGTTTGTTATTGCTTCACTTCTAGTTCAACCAAAAGCAACGGTATCCGTTTTACAGCAAAGCACAGGGAGCACATTCAGCACAGTTAGGAGGAGTGCGTTTGCTGGGTTTGCATACTTGACTTCCGCTGGGTCGACCGCCCGGTCAACACGTCAAACAGTAAATTTTCGCCGACCGTTCGTCTTGCTGAACCGTCAGCCCTGGTTGATACGAAACCGAACGATGGGATCCGGCCAGGGTTGAGCCAATCGATCGTAAAGCCGCATGAGCCATCGACCCGCTTCGACCTGCATGTGGACGCAACCGATGTCGGCCCGTGGCGCAAAAATTACGCCACGCGACGAACAGCGCCATTCGAGCGTCGTGTCGACGGTGGCCGACGACACGGTGGCAACTTACGAACATACCGAGCAGACATCTGTGTCGCATTGCACTCCACATCGAACCCCCTGCTGCTACTGCCCCTGCCCGTCCGTCCGAACGCGACGCCTTCGCCTTTTCCTTAAGGCGCCCTGCTGGCAATTACCGGAGCTTTAAATTAATGGGCTAAGCCGTGGAAGACACACTGCTGTCGATGTCGTCGTGTTCCGTCGTCGTCCGGGTTTCCGGCCGTCGTCTTCGTCGGGTAGGGGAAAACATGGTTTGGGCGCGTCTGGCCGGGCCAGTTGTTTGTGCATTTGCGCTTGTAATTGCCCTCCACCGTGCGTCCGCGTTTGCCACCGGCGGAATCCCTCCAGGAATTAGAATCAATCATCTGTGAGCCTGTGCGGTGTGCTATCTGGAGCTCAGCCGGTACAACACCGGTTCATCAGGGCATCGGTGGTGTATTGCATGTTTCTGCTCCCGGTATCGGTAACCTCGGCCCTAGGACTCCGGATCCTCGTGCTTCACGGGCTTTGCATGTTGTGCACCCACCACCGGCCGAGTCAGTGCCCTTTACCCTCGACGTCCTGTCGGGCGCATCGATGGAAAATTAATTTCTTGTTTTGACAACTGAACCACCGTCCAGTGGTCCGCTGGAGAATGCCGTTTGCCGTCTTACTTTGCCTGGCCGTCCCGGCGAGCGGCGAACGAAAAAAGCACGCAATTTTATCGACGAAACGTGAGCGTCGGGTACAAAAGTTGGCTTTGTTGACACATGCACCGGCATTGTAAAACAACTTGGTTATCGTCGTGCCAGAAGCAAACGTTGGCCCGGTGCGGGCCACTGGATAAGGCGCACTCGGGATAGCGGCGGGTGCGCGGTGTCACGCGGTGAAAGGTGGAATTAATTATCATGAAAGAAAGTTTTACACCTCAAGCCGTGCCCGGAGTCGTTCGCTTTAGTGGGCTTTCGCATCCACTCACGGAAGGACACCACCGTACAGCACCGAACCGAGCGGGGAACGCACAAAATCAACAGAAGGTTTGCGTTGCGTTGGCTGGGTAAATAAAATAATTTCAATTCTAATTTCTGGTGTTTCGGAAAAATTATTTCACGCACCGCCGGGATCGGCTTCTGATTAGAGTAACGCTTTAGCGCACCACTTTACAGTAAAGCTTTTTTTCCATGAACCAAAAATTTAATAACCACTTAATAACAATGAAAGACAATGGAAGTAGTCTCTGCCTCGCATTCTGGTGGAGGCGCCTGGTACGTTGTAAAATAATGACTTATGCTACTCTTGCATGTTCCTTGGCTCTTCCGTCGTCGTTCAATCCATTTGGAGTAGGAGCTACATCTTGCATTGAGCAAGTTTGCGCACATGAAACAATGTCCCGGTAGGTTTGCTTTGGCTGAAAGTAATCACCTGAAAAGGTGCTGATGGGCGATTGAATTACCCCAAAAATATGAACTTTCTGGGCTGAAATTTTCACCCACATGAAACGTAGCTTGCGAGCGAAACGAGCCGTTCCGTCCAAGGATTTGCTTTCATACTTAATCCAGACGCACAGGGCAATACAGTTCTCGAGCATTGCAATAACGACCCCCAACGAGGTCCTTTCAAGCTCCAATGCACAGCACAGACCACACGGGCCCTGGGATGAAATTGAATTGGTCGCTTAAAATGAAGAAAGAAAAAACTTTGAAAAGAAGTTGAAACGACGAGAGGTGCAGCAACTTGGCTCGGGAATGATAAAAAAAATGTTGATGATGATGAATTCATCATAAGTTTCGTTTGCGATGCAGAAAGATAAAAGAGTCATGCCGAGAAATAAATTTGCGTCCATCCGGGGCCCAACACGGAGCCGTCGGAACGTACGCTGGGGTTGACCTTTGCGGGGCGACCGACGAACGGGGGGAGGGGGCGTCCAATATTATGCGCCGACATTCAAGTGTAGCATTATGAAGATGAGCTCCACGGGTTACAGTTGAGCCTATCTTTGCGGCCTACGATTGAGCACGGCGAGCGAAATAAGCCGGGCTGATGATTCTTGCAGGCTGTAACATTGTAACGAACTCGTTCGCAATATGGAAATGCCCCTTTTCCGAAGAAAGGTTCGCATTGCGTGGCGAGCTTTGGATTTGTTCTTAACAGGACGTCGAATTGTTGCAATGGAAGTCGATCGAGTAAGAGAACATTTTATGTAACGCCGTGTGAGAGGATGATCCTTGCGTAGGCAGCGTTGCGAAGCCACAGTGTTGCCAATTAAAAGCTAACCGCCAGATAATTTCGGCTCATTATAATTTATGCCTTGTTGCAGTTCACCTTGGCAGCAGCGATTGTCTGCGCTGAAGTACTGCTGCTGCTGCTGCTATCGGGGCCCCAGTGCGCGTCTCGACTCGGTTTAGTAAGTGAAAATGAAATTTCACTACGCTCAGCATTTTATTTTCGCTCTCTAGCCGCGCTGAGTGCGACTATGCAAACGGCGAATTCTGCATTTTTTCGTTCGCCTGGTGCGTCCAGTTTGTGCATCCTTCGTGCAGGCCCGTAAGGGCCGCCCTGGTGCCGCGACACCGCCCGTGAGATACCGCGCGTGCGATCCTTCGCGTACATTCGCAGCGATACTGTTTCTAGCGGCTCGGTCCCATCCTTTTTCGCACCATTAAAAGACCTAAAATCGGCCGGTAAACTGCAGGCTCGGCATGATTGTCGATAAAAATGCGAAACGCTTTTAACGGCGGCGCCCATTCGGGGCCGGTTGTCGGGACGGGACGGACAGTATAGTGGAGTCGGAGTCGAATCGGGTCGCGTTGGAAACCGGCTCCACTTGTTACAGTTGGCAGGGTCTAGGCTAGACCACAGAACGCGGCAAAACGCGTGACTACAAAGTACTTCGCCTTCGCGCGGGTTCCCGGTTCGGCAGCGTGCCAGACAGGACAGGACCTGGTTGACAGGACAAATTTGTAGCCCAGCAAATGGGTGCACCGCATGAGCCAGGCCAGGAAGCACGAAAGAAAAAGGGGACAAAAAAAGCCGACAGGACGAACTCGTGGTGAAATTGAGAGCGCGCAAAAAAAAACAAGAGCGGCTCGCCAGCGTTGTCCACATGCGCACGTAACGTGTAAGTGCAGTGAGTGAAATAAATTTTCATTGCGAGCATGATAAATAAGGAAAAAATTCTGTAAAGTATGCAGTTTTAATTGCAAATGCTTCTCCAGCACTTGTGCCGCCGGAGGACGGAGAAATGTGAGAAACACGATGGCACTTAGGCGCGATAAATTTGTCGCCACAATTGCTACGCCACGGTTCCCACGGGGAAACGGGTAAGTGATCTGTGGCCGGTACCGAGCACCGACGGCCCGACATTAAGACCGCTTGTTGTGTGGCCCCGTGAGGTATCTGCTGGTCGTGCAATTTCATCTCCACCGCCACTGGCAGTGCCCGTTCTCGTCCGGCCGATAGGACACGATTGAGCGGAAGGAATCAGACGGAGTGCAACCAAAAGAAAAGCGAGAAGCGTGCTACATAGTACTTGCTGCGAAACGGACGATATAGGTTCAACTACCTCGTGACATCGTCATCTACAAGTTCGTCTGTCAGGGGCTGGCTTTTAAAAAGGCACCTTCTTCTGTCGAGTGCCGGCTTGTAGTGCAGCCGGCTACGGCGAATGTCTTCGGTAGTGATTTTTCACCCAGATTACGTGCATTCCTGACCGAAGGCACCTTCAGCCTGGGCCAGAGAGTGTCGGCCGAGTGGTTGACTTCATGTTAAGCGCGCACCGTTCTTGGAAACATCATTCGGCTCATTAGTGGTCGGGTTGGGTCGGTCGGGATTGGCTTTGATTGTTGGAGCACTCCGGTAGTCGAAAGAGTTGTCTCAAGTGTGCTAATGCAAAACGAGTGCTATCTTTTGCAAACTCCATATTTTGTTAGTATGTGTTTCTGGTGAAACAGTGCCATGGGGCATTTCAGTAGTAAAAAGACATGAAAATTTTTCTATTTTATTCAATACCCTAGCTGGTGCGACCGTTGTTTCACTTCTTAACGTGTATTTTGTCTTTCAACTTCACTTGTTTTGCGGTCCTACAAGCAGTCATTAGCTACCTTTATTATTCAAGGAACTTTACATTTGAATATGGTTATGAGGGATCTGATTATTAGTAAATTGATACCGTTGATTTCAATGGCATTTACTGAAGTGTGGTTGAGTATATAATGATGATTTTTCAACTCTTAAGCAGTCCGCATTCAATTGACAATGGGAGAAGCAATCAATATTTAGGTTTAATCCATATGCTTAACCTAGTGGCCACATGGTGGCTTCAAGGATGTTGTTGGGCCACATAGTGGCTTCAAGGATGTTCAAGGATGTTTTTTAAATTTTTTTAATGTACGCCCAGTAGCATTACAAAGATTGAATGGATTGATGTTTTCTCAAAAGAATAATCATAGCTCCAACTTCAAAATATGTGGAGGCAGTCCTGGTAAATCGTCCTGGTAAAGCGAATTAACAAAATCTTTTAGACAATTTACTACTTCAAAGAGTGGAGTGGACAGACATACAAAAAACAGACATTTATTACAACACTTTGCTTCAAAATATCACACGATTGAGCGACACATTTAACATTTGAAGCCGCTTGGCTAAAGAAATCTCTTGATGGTGATCTACGTTATAGTACGCGTTTTAAAATCATTGCCTAGAGTTAAATATAAGGGTAAATGCAAAATGCAAAGCAGGTCGCTAAGAAGCTGCCGACTCTGCTTTAACCAGTTCAAGCGAACTGATAAATTTCCATTGGACACCATTAGTCCATTGAAGCCGACATGATGCGGTGCAAACATGTAATAGGAACTGGCAAGGCTCAAGCATTCCGCCATTCCGGCTTCGTGGTAAGGAAACCGCAGCAGCGATAGTATTGATTCATAATTTGCACTTCATTAGACCGAATAACTCCATTTCTCGCATGCAAATTTCATTGAACGATCATCCGGCGGCCGGGCTTCGGGATTGATTAGTGCCGTGGCCCGTCGCTCGCACCGGAAATCGAACGTCGAAACAGAAAATCAGTTCGTGCACAGATCAGCGGATAAGCCATAATTAGTTTTGCCACCATCGTGACCGACTGTCGGCATCCACCACCACCACCGGAGACACTGGTCCCGCGGCTCTAATCATCCCCGTAGACCCGTGGTTCCGTGGTGATCACTTCAACCCGCCGTAATTGAATGTCGAACACTTTACTCGACAGAGGCCGATCGCGCTGGAACGGATAACCACTAACCGGTCGGACCAATGCAACCAAGCGGTCCCACGGAAGCGAATGAACACAACCGGAAACTGGATTACGCGCGAAACCAACTAAAACTGCAGGACATTCCGAAGAGTGTCAAGTGAAGAGGATAATCGAATGTCATTTTTATTTATTCCTGGCGATTGATTCTTTATCGCCCCGTTCGTCCCGCTCGGCGCCTTGAGGTGATTACCGAGACGTAGCGTTGAGCAACGGTGAGCTACGGCCATTTACGGTTAAGCTTCCCCGGTGCTGGCGAATGGTGCCACGGTGCTTGACGCGCTTCGGATCCGGAGCGATGAGAAGAGGTTTGAGATTTGATCATTGTCGATGGGGATACCCTGGGGGATACCCGTTAGTGATAGTTTCAGACAGTAGGAAGGACTTTGCACAACTGAGCAGCCACGACGGCAGAACGACGACGGCATTTTGGCATTAGCTTAGCACATAATGTTGTTTGTTCTGGAGTTGTTGACTTGTTTTATCAATATTTTTGTTGCCATCTCTATTCGCTTCTGAGTTGGAGAGCAACTGTTCCCATCTTCTAGTAAAGTATTCTAATAGCATCACACATAAACCTTTATTTTTTCTAATAATATAACTCATGTACAGGACCCTTTCATGAGTATTTTAGATCTGAATCATTTCCAGCAACGTTTATAAATGTAAATATAAACAGTAATGATATTAATATTGGTTTCAAAGACCTATTCGCAGACACTGACAAAAAGGTAGTTGTTGGCTTAATGCATAGGCCGAAGGCCGAAAAACGAAGTTTTGGGCACGAAGGCTATACTTTACTTCGGCGGTGAAGCATAAACTTATTTTCCCACTTTCCCAGCCCAATGTCGTTTCGTTCTTGAACTCATATTCAGCTCATTCCACCGAGCGCTGAGGTGCTAGTTTTCCAATTCATCGAATTCGATTAAAAGAAAAACCTGCCACGGGTAGCCTAGGGATTAAAGAACAGCGCCCTATTTGCATTCGGAGAAAGAGGCAACGGACCTCGGCCGCCCGTTTATCGTCCGCTTCTGAGTGCTCGGGGCAGAGCATTAATTATGCCTTTCGAGAACTAGAGTATGTTTTCGCACCCAGGTTTTACGCTCTCCTTGGAGCACCCTATTCGTTTTAGCAAACCATCCCCCCCGGGTATGCTATTATGCGGATTTGAGTTTTTCCTTCTCTCTAATTTCATTCCGTTTCTTTATATGTTGCACTTTGGGGTAGGACTTTTATTCCGTTGTTTTTTCTTCGTTTGCATCCGTAATGCACCGTCAGCAGTTCCAAAGTGCTGTCGGTTCCAATAAGCTTGAGCTCAACCGAAACCGTACCGTGAAAGTTTAATGAGAATATGCTGCTGCTGCTGGCTATCGTTCATCGGCGGTTCTGGCTTTTCATTTCGTGAGTCACTTTACTCGAGTATTCGCGTATCGCCAATTATTGTGCATCTTTCATGGATGCCGATTTCTTGCATGGTAAGTATTTCTGTTTTAAGTTTCTCCAGTCGCTTCTCTTGATTTTCTGTTGTTGCGTAGAAGCTTGCCACTCGTTATAGTGGACATCCCAACATTTCTCTCTAAACCATCTCCCAACGATTCTTGAAATTTGATTTATTAACTACTTCATTAATTTACTCCCTCTCTAACGTTTCATTACGTTTTTGTAAGAGTAATTTGCAATTCGAAATGGTGCCAGAGCGGCCCCCGAAAAGTACGGCGTTGTAAGGAAATTGGAACAGTCAGTCTACCCTTATTACGCCCTGTTTAACTTTGCTGAACAAATTGCAGCGGTTCGTTAAAGAGTTGTCCTGCGCCGGGGAGTGTCGGCCACCGACAATGCCAATTGCAACGGCATGCAACCAGCAACTGTCGGCTGCCAGGCTGCAATCTAGTTTGTTAATTTCCGAAATCAGCGCCCGAGAAAGCGTGCCTTCGCTCTGTTTATCGTCGCATTAACCGAACAGCGAAACACGTCTGAAGAAAGTTTCAGGGCACATTCAAACATTACTATCACCGCCGTCAGCGGCGTCATCATCATTTGCATCGGCATGCCCGCGGCCGGTGTTTTCTGGCGAGGGTTTGGTAAGAAGGTTGATTTTCGGCCACAGTTCGGGGCACCATTTTTGCAGCCAAGCAACGCGGCCCATTTGCATACTAATTGAAATTTTTTACGACTCCGCCCGAGAGTGAAGAAATTATTTTCTGAGATGATCCTACTTCTCTCTTAACTTCTACTGCCTAATCTACTGTTTTTTATGCTTTTGGTTTTGTTTACGCACCCACCAAGGTCTTTAAGTGGCATCGTTTGGTTGAAAATTTGTGTTTAAAAAATCGATCCATCAACACGTCAAACGGCTACGCATCGTCAAGCGGAGCGATTACTTCCACTTTGGTTTCTGTCCTTTTTTGACAAACTGACGGAAACCGCAGTGATGAGTCAATTTTTCTGCCGCCTCCGCCGCCGCCAGCAAGATGCAAGGACAAGGCCGCCAACAATATTGGATCACATAAAGCTCGGTCATAAGTCTTAATAAAAGGTGCCAAACAGAATCACGGTGTCCTGGCGGGCGATATTGCTGACGCCGCCGGTCCGCTGTGGCCCGATTCCGCGGATCAGTCGTCTGCTTTGCAGATGCAGCTTTTATTTTTGCAGTTTTTTTCGGATTTTTTGTGACCTTGTTTTATCATCCGGAGCATTACAGATGAATCGAACCCCCCGGAACCAGCGCGGAGAGCAATATTCCTTGAATCGATTTTTTAAAGAATGTTTTTGGATGCGGAATGCGAGTTGCTCTTCTTGTCACGTATCAGTAAATCAATAAAGTTTTCTTTCTTCTAAGCTTTCGTTTTAAATAAAGAAAATCACGTATTTTCTCCTCTGCTTAATTTAGTAAATTTTTTTAGTAGGTTCATCAGTATTTCAAGTACGATTGTTGAAAAGTGGAACCAAGTGAAGCAAAGCGTATTCAAGAAAATTCCAATTAGCATATTCGATATTTGGAATGAAAGTTGTCGTGAGTGAATGTTTTCTTTATATTTCGCTTTCATGTTGTTTTCTGTTGCTTGTTTAGAAACTGCCTAAAGTTGATGGCGATTCAATAAAATGTTGCTTCCTTTTTTTTACTGGCAATAAATTTGGTTTGTACTTTAACTCAACATGTTTATTTAATTCAATTTTTATTGCATACTTCTAACTAATGAAAAGCTAATTAGCGGTGTGATCAATTGTCTGTAATAATAGCTAACAAAAACGATAAAAAACATACTAGTTCTAATGATGGTGCTATTTTATCCTACTTTTTTCATTTCTATTGTTTTTCATACTTAACCTGATTTTTTCCTATCAACAAAAATTTGCCCATTCCAGCAGATAAGCGTCAGAAAAATGGTATCCAGCTCCCTCTGATAACCAATTCATACTTCGTAAGATTCCATCATCTGCAATCCTCTTTTTACGCCCATGCCCCGCGGAAACTAAAAGTTAAAATACTTTCGTAAAAAGTTTACAATCAGATTGCACAAGCCTGCTCGCTCCTGCTGGTGGATTGCTTCATTTCCTTCCCCATGCAAACCAGTTTGCCTTCGCCCGACAAACCCCCAGTTGCCACTGAGCGTTAGCTCGTTAGCGCGCCAGCGAGATGAACACTGCTTCCGGTACCATGAACCCGGCACTAATGATTCAAGCGATTGGCTTTGGTGTTTCCTGTCCCGTGATGATGCTTATTTCCGCTCGGCTCTCATCATATTTGTACCACGGGCAGCATTAATGGACCAGCGTCAGTAAGTGGAAAGCGTCGGAGCTAATCGAACGAACGCAGCTCATGAAATTGAAATCGAATTCAATTTTACGCTGACCTCGTCCAGTACACGCCGGGAACCTGCGGACTGGGACAAACGTCACCATTCAGTGTCCGAGAATAAGCATAATTCGCCATTAAGCGACGCAACATCGTCTAAGGCTTTTCATGGCCGCCGACCGATGGCCGGTATTTGCATTGCAAAAATGTGCTGTTGTCAAAACGGTTCCGTAGCCACGCAGTGGATCTGCTAATGCCGGATTGACTAACGGGATCACCATTTTAATATTCCAGCCAGGCCGGGCGTTCCATTTGCCCACGACAACTCTAATCCCAAGAATAATCTGTTACAAAATTAACCGAAGAATAAACCCATTACGGAGTTGGAACTGCTACGGATCATTGGCTTTGCCGGAGTTGGCACGAGACAGACCGTTGAGCCTATAGGTCGAGCTTACAGATATGACGAAGTTCCGTACTACACGCTGGACCGTGAACTCCGTGGACTCTCGGAACAAGGCGGAGAAAAGGAAGCTTTCGGGCAGAAGAAGTAATTTTCCGACACAAAGATTTAACCTCGCCCGGCTGTAACCTACGGTGACATGTCTGGGAGCCTTGGGTCCGAAACCGGATATTTCCTTGTCCAGCGCTGCCCGGTCGAGATGAATGGATATGCGGTGCACGTTCAGTTATCATGAAACACGACATTTTACCGCCGGCTCGGACGGGGCCAGGGAAAGGTTCAGTCGAAAGGCACCGGTTTGTGGACTTTGCAGTTCGTATGATGGCGTACACATCACGACGGCACCACCGGAGCCCTGCTCCTACACATGGTGCTGCACATCGGAGAGCACATTTTCATAAAGCATACAAGCCGAAAAACCGCGCACAGCTGGTCCGCTTCGGGTCCGGGTCGGTGCGTTGTTGGGACACAGGGCGCAGCGCAGACTGTGCCGAGGAAAAACCCAACCTCCGAACATGTTTCTACGAACCGCTTGTAGTTGTAGGGGACCGGCAGAAGCCGTCGATGGCGAAGGGATATTGTCGAAGAAATTGGAACATTATTACATCGTTGTCCCGGCGCGGTCGTGAGCGGTGTCTGCGTACCGAGAAGCGCTCCGTCTCCGAGCATCGCACGGCCAGCATCTCGACTCGACTTCGAGGCCGTCCGACTTGCCACGTGTTCCGACACTGCTTCCTGCTGAGACTCCGTCTTGGACGTGTTGCTGCCAGTCCCTTCCGCTGGCAGACCGGGAGCTGAAGCCCAGCAGCGAAGCGATTGTTTGCATTACGGACAACATTGACAACATTATGGCTTGTTTTGGTTTCAGGCCACAGAGACCGACGGCGGGGGCCGGCCGACCAGTTGACCACTGGTTTGAGGGCATGTTCGAGTAGAGCTGTGGCCATGTACGCCACTCGGTTCACGGCGCATCGGGTAAGTAGAGCAGCAAACCCGGGTATTGATTTCGGTCCGGTCCACGGCTCTGTAAGACGTTGACCTACGGGCGATAAAATGCATCGCTAGTTTTCGTTCCAGAAATACGAGCGTCCCGCACCAGTTCGTCTTATCGGCAGACATATTTATCGCTTCATGCACCCGAACGATAGTAAGTGCTGTTGGTCGGAATGTGCCGCACAAACCAGTACCAGACCAAACGGCGTCCCTACATTAAAGGTCTTCAGAAGATTGTTTCTCAATTCAAATTTTCCGTGCAAAAGAGACGCTAGGCAGAACCTGCTGAGGATCTACACATTTCCCGGGACCGGTCTCTGAAAATAAATTCAACAAACCAGCATTGCAAAGAATCAGGTATTCAGCTGATATCGACAGCCACCGCCGAGGTCGTTAGAATTAAGATATCCATTCTGGATGCACTTAGAACTCATGTTTCTCACGCGACGTCCAATGTCCAACGGACTGGTCGAGCACCCTCTGTGCGGTCGTTAATACAATGTGATAGATGGACGTCTCAATTTAACATCATCGGCAGCAAACGGGCGCGTTCCTGACATCCATATTCGCACGCTCATCTCAACTTCTCCACCTTCGATCATCGATCGGTTCGTCTTAAAACAATCCTCCACAAGCGCTAGCGAGCGTTTAGGTGAACTGGCTTTGCATGCGGTGCATTGGCTGTGAGAGTTTAATGTTACACGGTCGCTCCGCTGTGACACGTCTGTCCAATCTGTCGCTGCTGAAGTGGTCTGATTGACAGCGGCCGCGAAGAAATCTTGGCACAGCACGTCTGGAGCGGGCAGCATGATTAATGGAATACGGAGACCTCCACGGTGCCACTGCGTGTATGGTGGAAGGACAGTAAATCAATCTGAGGCTCGAGGCCGACTGCTGTCAGGACGACAGGTGGCAGAGAATGAACTCATCGGAGGCCCTAGGATTTCTCGCTCCGCTCGCTAGCTTCCCTGAAGCCCCTGAACACCGTCCATTGAGCTGGTCTGGTGACCTACTTGTGCCGTGCGATAGTTTCATCGGAGCAGGGAAATCACCTGCGATGGGCACGTGTCGTGGCTCCGAAGTTTTTTTCCCCAGGAGTCGTTCGGTGGCGCTCGAAGCGTCACAAACGGCCGGAACCGGAAGTGGGCTTCGGAATGTTAAAGGCAGCAAATGAAAATAATTGGCACAATAAAAAAGTGCGTTTTGTGTCCGAGCTTGATTCTGGGATTTTAATGTTTTATCTGGTTTCTAGCTGCAACCTGTTGGATACTCTAGCTAGTGCCACTCGAAGCGTGCATCGAATCCATTCCCGGTGGACCTAGTTCGATATGTGCACCGTGGGAATAGTGTTTAATAATTTAAACAAAGTTCCCCTCTTTAAAGAGCTCAAAAAACACTTTGGTTCAGCGATCATGTGCTGATTCCATTGATGTTTTATGTTTGAAAAATACAAAACACAGAGAAAAGAAAGAAAAAAAACCTCCTTTCGCCTCGTTGTTTCATTGATAATTTTTAAAGGCACACTAAAGTCAATGATGCAAAGGACTGCACTGTGGTGCAACGATTGCACATGCATTATTATCGGTGGTCGTTTCATCTACACGGCTTTAAACTTGTTACACAACCGATTGAAACTCCCGGTTTGTTGAGGACCTGCTCCGAGCTCTAAATAAGAGCAAAGCGCAAAAGATTTGGGTCAAAGTTGGGCGTAGAAATCGAGTAGAATACTTTAATTTGCGACAGAAATTCGTTCACATAATGTTTCGACGAGCAATTTATTCGTATTGTTGCAAAGGACGTGATTGAAGAGTACTTGAAAAAGACCTAAAGTTTAAACGTGAACTGAATGCCCAAACATTGTTGTAGGTTACATAAAATCAATTTAAAATGTTCTTATACTTTTTACATTACTTTCTAAATATTATTTTAAACATGACTCCTTCAGCTTCAGACGGACAGGCTATTCCTGGCAGTTGATGCTTTTAGAGAAGATCAGCCATCTAAAAGCATTTCGTCGGGTGCTAACGGGTCAGTGGGTGCTACTGTTCCTACTGACTGATTTATTTACAGAAAAATCAGGCGTCACGCTCAACACCAACCTATCCTTGTCGCTATCCCTATCCTTCTTGCATATTCCTGGCCTTTCCTCTGGTTCGTACGAATCGCTTATGCGTCTAATGTTTATGACACTTTTCAGAGTGGTCGGTTCGTTGTACAATGTTGGTCCCAACATACTAAACATACCATACTAAACATACCATACCATACCATACCATACTAACATACTAAACATACCATATGGTACTCCGAACCATCATAATGTTGACACGATTTCACTGTGTTAGATCCTTGCCTGTGATATACTCTTATGACGCAACTTCGGCTCAAGTGGTTTCAAGAGAGGTTTAGGGTTGGTTTGTTTAGGATTTGTGGAACTATCGATCCTCGAGACGTTTCAATAGTTTTGGTTGTAGGTTGGAGTGCAGTCTGGTGAATTCTGAAAATAAGACTGTATTCTATTATTTACTCTTTACTCTTATTTTACTCTACAATGTTTCCTTACTCCTTGTTTCGTGCGATAACCTAAGGTTGCTTTCCATAACGGTAACCTATTGGTCGAGTTCTTAACAACACCAATGTTACGCAGTTAGCTCTCAAATCAATCCTATTTCATGGATACTAAACTTAATGTTTCACGCGTCATTTTAATTCACTACTCCTTATATGAATATGAACCAATGTTAGCTTAACTCTTCTTTATGCTTTTCCCGCGACCATTTACCTAATGGCAGCTGCAGAATACACGGCGGCGTCATCTTGTGGCCGGTGAAAAAGTTACAAATAATGCCACGGCGGGTTGATTTATTCGACACAATTCAAATTACACTCTCCATATGCTAACCTCAAAAACTCAATCTAACCCGTTGCTGCATCGTTGCGCATGGGTGGTGAGCGAAAAAAACCATGAAGCTAAACCAAATCATAACTCAACTAGTGACACGCGTGCACAACATCAGAGGCCACCGCCGAAAGATGAATGCTAGCTCTGGGCAAAATTGCATTCCTGTTCCGAACCGACAACGGAGATGCGGAGCAGTAAACGGGGGTTAGCTTTGGGGTGCGCGCGGCAGGCGGACGATCATCAACCGAGCACACCACAAATAACGAAATAATCGACCAACTCCCGACGGCCTCCCGGTGGAGCGTCCTTCGAACCGGTCCGATCCGGTGCGGCTGCAACGTAACGCAAAGTGGTACTATGTTGGGGTATGTATTTTTTCTTCTCTTTCTTCATATTTTGGTCTATCGACTGACGTCTCGTCGGGAGCGAAACAGCGTACGAGCTGCACCGGGCACCGGGTGCCATAGTAAAAATGCCGTTCTATTGCTCCCCGTGCGGACGTTGTCTGGAGCCGCGGTGGGTTCAGTGGCCTGGTGATCCCAGCCCGCTCGGCTCGGCAGGATCAAAACCCTGGCCGGCCGTGTAGGTGTGAAGTAGTGAGAAATTTATTAGCCCTCCGGTGCCCGGTGATGGCTCCGTTTTCAGCCTTTAACGCTATCTCCGCACGAACCTTTGGCACGACGACGACGGCGACAATCTGCCAGCACCGGGCCAGCGCTGTTACTCGCTTTTTCCTCAAAATCAGCCGACCTGATGTTGGCTGATTTTTAACACCTCACTCAGGCCCGGGGCCCGGGAATCGGTGGCCTTAAACAACGTTGACCTTTCACTTCGGCCGGTCGTACGGGCCACACTCGGCACGTTCGTAGGCGCCGGTGTCCTCCGGATATCCATTCGGGTTGTTTCTTTTTACTAACGTGTCGAGAAATATGTTGCTCCTTGTCACTTCTGATCTGATCTCCACCGGCAGCATGTTCCCACGGGCGTGTATTATGCTTTTGTTATTTCTGTGCCACACACACGAAAGAAAAACCAACCAACCGACCGGAGTGCAGTGCGCAGAGTGTCGTGTGGCAGAACGAAGATCACAGTGCAGAGCCAGCCCGTAGAGCGGGCCAAATACACGTCGAGCGGTGAAACCACCACCGGGTTACACATAATTAGATCCCGCCGAGCTCGCGGTGGCTCGTACGGGGTGTTATCCGATTTCAGTGTCGACCACGGAGCCAAGGAGCCAATCTTGTGACCGACACTAGCGAAATCTAATCCTTTCGCCAGTTAGCGCGGCTTAGCCGCGGCCCACCATCTCTCGCCAACTTTAGCGCCCTGTCGGCACGTCGCTTCGACCGATCAAGAAGCCGGCCGGGGCACCGGGGACACCGTTTTGGCAGCCGACGCCGAATTGTTGACGTTAAATTTAATTACACCACATTCGGTGGGTATGTGGATTTATGTAGCAAGCGCTCGCCCACCCGGCCCGACGGAAGCTGTTGCGTCGGATTTTCCATGTGAGCAAACTTTCTCATTATGATTTGCTCCCGTTCCTATGTTTCTGCCTCTTGACCCTGGGGTTTGTCGGTTCTCGTGTCGAAGCTACTCAGATATGTCAGCGTGATAACACTGAGTTTAACATCAACACCACATCTCTGGCACCGGTTTGCCGGTCTTCTCTACACTCGGGCTAATTTTAATGCTTCTTCCAATTTTGGCCCTCTTTTATGTACGGCTGGGCACCATAAACCATAACCCTAACTGGAACGACACTGCCGTGCGGATCTCGGAGCAGTTAAAATGATAATTAATTTTGCTGCCCCACGAGAGCCCGGAGTCCGGCTTTCCGGCCGGGACACCGCCCAAAAAACTCTAATGTGCCCCTCGGTGGCCATTGTTACGGCATAATATTTTCACCTCAGATTACGCGTTTGCACAAACTTGCCAGGCCGATCGGACTGCAAACCATGCGGACGAGAGAAGCCAGCTTTATTAAAGATCGTCCACCGGGAATGTTGCTGCTGTGACCCGGGCCATCCCTGGTACATGGCCAACCCGAGCGTGAACCATGTCAGGAGCTACAGGTTCTGGTACGCAGTCAAATCGTAGGACTCCCTGGACTGGTCCACATGAAAGCTTTCTCACACGCACACACACACACGCGCTTTGGAAGTATGAGCGCCATCAGAGAACTTTTAATGGATTTGCGTTCACCCAAGGGTGCTATTCATTGTCGATTTCGTTGGCGCCCTGCAAGCCTGTGGGCAGGCCAGAGGATACCGGCAGCCGGCAGTTTAGATTTTAATCGATTCCACAAAACTATACCACGGCACACCCGTACGAGGCTTACGGGTGTCAGGGTGTCCTGATAAATTGATTCATCGGCTTTGAGCTGGAGCCGGAGCCGGCATCGGGAGCTTAAAGTCGTTAGCCGGTTCGATGAAGTGTCTCTTTGGTTTTGAAGAAGCAAGTTCGATTGACGTACAGGCCTGCACAGAGTGAGTATAGAGTCTTCAATGAGCTAGAAAATGATCGCTCTCTTCACTACTTTGAGCCCTTCGTATTGATTGATTATTGACCGAAAGGTGCTCGGAATGCAGCTTTTAAGTTTGCGACGAGCACTTTCTGTGCACATATGGCAGTAAATTATTTCAAAGGTTGCAATTCAATGTGTTGCATAATTTCCCATCATCCCAGGCAGCGAAGTGAACAACGAAACCTTCCGCTTCACTTCGGGGCCGGTGGCCGGCCAGCGGCTAATGGCTTTGCTACGTGTGCCAACCGGACCAACGAGTGCCAACAAGGAGAGTCCGGACGTCCACACACCACAATCCCAATAATCCTGCAAATGGTACCATTTCGGGTCTAAGTGAAACATATCCTTTTAGTCTGTGTTACAAAACGCTTATCGTGCGGTCATGTCGGCCCCTGTGTCGGTTGCGATGAACCTGGTAGCTGTAGTGGTCACTTTTAGGCGTTATGCTTCAATTAACAGCGATCAGCGCTAATTGGCTTTTGCGCACGGGCGATATGTGATGCACAATAGGAATCCGACGACTGACCGTTGTGGCATATTTGAGTAGAAACAGGCGATTGATTGTTGATCTGTTCAGTTGCCATTTGAAAGCTTCCGTTTTGCCGGAGGAACCGCGGGTCCGAGTCGCGGTTAATGGACGTCCTCGATTTCCGCGACGCAGGGCGACGAAACAAGTGATCATGAAATCGAGCATGCAACTCAATATGCAGTGGCCGCCTACCCTCGCCGTCCCTATCCGTCCCGTCAGTTTTCCGGAGGGAGCATAAAAAGTACACTTTCGTTCCGCGGCGCACACGCATGTCGGTGACATGATATGCATATCATTTGAATAAATAAGTCATTAGCAGCCTGGCCCTGGGTCCGGCGCTCGGTGGCGCGTTGGCCATTGCGTCCTTATTGTCTTTGTGTCCGAGTGCGAGCCGGGGGCCTCCGTGGGAACGGACTCCGTGTCGGAGTGGAGTGGCGTAGTTCGCCTTTGATGCCTCGCCCCTTAGCGTGGCGTGGTCCTGTTCTGGGCCCGGCAGATATATGACGCTACGTGTCGGTTGTTTATCGAGCGAGTGAAATGAGGCGACAGATATGAAGCGAGACGGTCAGAGTTTGTGTTTGGTTGCGTTGACCATAGACCCCGGCCAAACACACCACGCACACAGCTTGATGAGCTTACTTTGCGAGCTTTCGTAGGAATTTCTAGTTCGATTCTGAAAGAACCTGATTAGCGACCTCAGTATGCATCATATTCGAGCTTAGAGGGCAATTCAGACGGAAAGGTCTAGAGGGTTGCGTTGTGATGCAAAACCAGACAGATTCGCAGTGGCCGGAGGCAGTATCCGGGTCTCATACATTCCAGAGCGCGCGTGTTGATGATTCGCTTCGTTCCCGCTAAAGACTGGCAGCATTCCAAGAGAACTTCTGTATCGTTACTAGTGAAGGTCCATCGTTGACCGTTGCGTCCATTAGTTCCATTACGTATCCTTCACCTGCATGCCAAGTAATGGCAATTTGGAATCTCTGAAGAGGTAAGGGAACACCGCCGTGGAACAGGACCCGATAGCAGCTTGCAATTGACAGGTGTTCTTTAGGGGTTTATGAAATATCTAAGAGTGAAATGTATTTTAGCTGACAGACCGGAAGATGCTTAGCTTTATCGCAGGGATGGTTGGACACATTGTGGCTGGAGGCTGGAGCGTCACTAGATGTACCGTGGGCCCCGTAATTAGGACGCCCAGTTCGGAGCCATGCCAGGGAGCCTTCCCTGCTATTTATCATTTTAATGGCGCTCGTGTGGAGTCTCCATACCCATCTGTGCCACTCACGTGTCCCCGAACAGGTACGTGTGTGTATGTTTATATACTTTTTGGCGCCACCGCACGATCACCGGAGGGCTAAATGCACGCAGCGCACCGCGAAGCGTCCGCTCTAAGCCGCTTTCGTCGCACCGCACCCAAAACTCCCTGATGGCAACGCCGGATGGCACCACGTAATCCGGTCTAATCGTCGGCGGGTGGTCGATACGGCCGTTACGCGACAAACCGATCGGTGAGACTGTGCTTTGCATACCCTAGCCCTGGCCGGCCGCGTCAAAGCCGTGACCATAATGGAACCATCCCGGTGGCTTTATATCGGCCGAGCTTGGGCTTGGGAGGTGTTATGTCGCGAAAGGCCAGACGTTCCGGTGACATTACGGTAAATGATTTAATGAGTGGTATCATCACGATTACGCCGATCGCTCGGCGGTACTGACGACGTGGGGCCGTCGCATCCGTTTGTTAACGGCTTCGCACGTGGAACCACCATCAGGGGGTTTCAAGTCGAAGGCCGGGCGAGGGCCGGATTAGATGACGCAACCGGTAGGTGCGTGTTTGCACAATCACCTCACGTGACGATCCGTTCCGTGAGAAATGGTTTCGAATTTAATGACTTTCACAGATTTCCTATTCATACCGTTTGTTGTTGAAATTGTGCAACTTTAGAACTAAACTGAGGAACCTGCGTTAGGTCTTGTGACACGCCGTATTATGGAAAGAGCTGAACACGTTTGAGCGATTTCGGAAGCACCTTTTGCTGAACGACTCAGGTTTACCTATGCTGACGCATATGCTACAGAATAGCTTCACAACGGATATTTATTTGAATCCAGACTTCAAACAAGGGTTTAATTTAAAATGCACATGTATACCTGTAGCTGTCACAGGTAATGGGAAAAGACATCCAATTGTTGACAATCAAATGTTTATTACATTGAAACGAAAAATTCTATTTTATTGAAAGTATATGCCATCGCTAGATATACATTTCTCCATCTTTCTGCTAAATTGTGGATTGCACATCGAAAGAATTCTTCGTCTTTTGAAGCAAACCGAATCATCCAATTTCGACTTCCTCGTAGGAAACGAAGTGCTGCTCAGCCAATACGTGTCCCATCGATGAAAATGAATGATATTCGGAAAGAGCCAAGTCTGGTGAATACAGCGGAGGGGATAGCAGCTACCAGTCAAGTGATTTAATTGTATCCTCAACCAGTTTTGCTTTTGGGCCATGGAGACGCCAGGATTCAGTGTCATTGAGCCCCACCATGGCGCACCAGAAAACATGGCATTCTGGCCATTTTTCGATCAATGCATGGTTCAAATTGATCATTTGTTGTCAGTAGCGATCGGAATTAACGGTTTACCACGTTTTAGGAGCTTGTGTGAAAAAAATAGAATGTTGCAGAAAGCCTTCGGTAAACTAGTACAAAATGTTCAAAGAAGCGTTGAAAACGAGGCACTGCCAGCACGACCAAGATCAAGAATTGGTGCTTTGTCGATTGACAGTCCGAGATCTTACTGGACTTGTTGGAATATTCAAAGGAGGAGGGAGTTATAAGGAGTCCAAAAGATCATACAGACTTACAAAATAACCGTCGGTTGAGTTAACAACGTTCAACTAATGACGGTCAACTCCATTAACGAAAGTTTGTTTCACGAAAGCCATCATCTAAAGTCATCAGAAGAACCTTATTTCAGATCGCTTGGGGATTTAACGTTGAGAAATCTAAAAACAGATTTCCAAAAGTATCTAAAGAAACTTTGAATAACTCCTATGTACCACAACAAGAGTTAGATTTGAATAAAGGAAAGGACACAATTGAAAAAGAAATAGTCAAAAAAACCAAAACATTGTTTCCGAAATGTTTGGCCTTACTATTTGACGCCCGATGCCATTTGTGTGTCGATTTTTTACACTCTTTTCTTGCGTAAACCCTCTGCTAGACGTCTTTGATGTGCCGCTTTGAACTGTCCCGTGTGGTTCCTGGGCTCCCATAGGCCAACTCCTCTTTGCCCGGCAGCATACGCTTCGTTTAATTAAAGCATAAATTAATTTCCCACCTTACCCATCAACCCGTCCCGTGGCCAGTAAGCGGATGCCGGGTCCGTTTGCCGGCACGATTGGTAACCGTGCCGTGTAATTCGGTGCCTCGGAGCAGCACGAGTGATTGAATTGCTTCAAAGTGCTGGTGCTTTGCCAAGGCTACCATCTCCGGTTCTACCTGTGTGCTTCTGCGCGTGTGTGTGTGTTGGGGGACCTGTGGTATCGTGTGACAAAATTGGCTTTGTCTAACTACCACCACACACAAACACGCACGCACGCACGTGTACAGGGCCGGTCGAGGAGCGTTCGGTTTTGGTGTCTCCCCTTTATTACCGATCACCGTCAGAGGCAGCACAATCTGATCCTTCTGGGTGTCCCCGGGTCGTGTGGACGAACCACTTTGAAGTCGCACTCCTTGAACGTTGCAATCAGCAACCAGAGTCAGGTACCGCCAGCCAGGTCTCGCACCCACCAGGCCACAGGGGCCTATCGGGCACCCCAGAGCTCGGTACAAAAACACCTGCCAATGTTACTACCGGTGCCGGTGGCCAGCCAGAATCGACAAACGAGTTGGGTCGAGGTCGAGAACCCGGCAGCCACAGGGTTCGAGGACAGAGATCAACGCGGAGCGCGGTGGGCCTTGTGTTGGCCCGGGGGCCCCATACATTCGAAACCGCCTCGCACCAGCGTCACTCGATACGCTTCTATTTGTCAGGTCACGCCACGCGGCCAGCTTTGGGTTCCCCATCGTGGTGCCGCCCGCCCCACCGCACTGTGTCATCAGCACGTAATGGGACAATTTGCTACCGTATCATTGCTTATCAGGTAACAATTTGCACCTTCCGCCGCTGTGTTTCCGATCCCACGGATCCACGGAGCACCAGGCGCCTCCATTACGGGACACCAGGCGCCTCCATCGCTCCATTCTTTGCGTTGCTATTCTGCGCGCACCACGCTAGCGCCTGCGGTGTCCCGGGCCCCGGGCTGTGTCTTCCGGGCTTCCAATTGCGCTGGCCGTCATTTTCTTTTCTATGCTGCCCTTGCCAACCTTCCGGAACTCGTCTCGGCGAACCTATGACGCGTTGGCCTTATCTCACTCGGTTAACGTTTTATTTCATTAGGGCACAATAGAATAAACGAACGAATGCCACCACACAAACCACACCGAGCGGGCGCGCCTGTGTGCCGGGGCAAATGGAAAAATGATCAAATGGCGGACAATCGGAGAGAACAAACACCGCCGCCAACGGAACTGATAAAGAAAAACGTAACACGACAAACAAACAAGAGGAAAAAAAAACCACCGCTGTAACCGCCGCTCTGAGGCCACCGAATGGCGGTAAAAACCGTACGGTTTGATATATGGCCATACCGCGCGCCACCGGGTTGGCAGCATTTCTCCCTCCTCCCCCCACCGCCGGGCCCAACCAAAGTTGGTTTCATCTCAAACCATCCCGACCGTGCGACCGGAGGTAGGTGGCAAAAAGCGCGACCCGGCCTCTCTCCGGAACTTCATTCCCGGACGTGGTGCCGAAGAATCCAAACCATTTTATGAAGCTTTGGCGTGGCCACGTTTTGTGGCGTGTATGTTGCCGCCGCCCGTTGATGGAATGAAAGAATCACACTCATAAAAATTCAGCCCAAGCACACGCGCAACCCCCTAAACATCAGCAGCAACGCCAACAAGGCTGTGGGCCAAGAGGCAAAAGAAGGAAAAAAGCGCGACAAGAAAATCCGATGCTCCGAACGGCGCAATCGGTGGCGGTGGCCTGTCATGGTGGCCACTGTTTGGCTCCACTCACGTAGCGGCCGTCAGTCAGAGTGTCGTTCGGCCGTCGGATGTTGGTTTTTCTTGGTCCCGGTTTGGTCCTTGGATTTCTTGGGCCTTGGCCTCGGTCATATTTCGCGCGCCCGTTTCGGGGGGCTCGGTGCGTTGGCGCCACGCCGCCCATTCATCTTCGCATCCGCCAGAACCAATCATTTGGTTACTTTAGGAAGGCCGCGGCTTTCGGTTTGAAGTTCATTTTTATCAAAATACAACCGCCCGGAAGGAAGGACAAACCGAAAGAAAACAACAACACAACCCCACGAGCGTGAGGGGCCTGAGCAGCTTTATGGTTGCGAGGCACTTTTTCGGGTGGTTCCTCTGGAGGCTGCGCCTTCACCCCAGGGCCATTTATTTACCCATTGCGCCGACCGTACATAAATGGACTTTACAGTGGGCCACGGCACGGTGCGGTTAGGGCGTCGTCTGTCGTCGCCAGGCGCCAGGGCTTTTGAATTTTTATGGGCATGGACGGGTCCGGACCTGCATGATCCGGGCTTCGAACACACACACACACGCGGCCCAAGCCACGGACGCTGCGGGAAGTTTAATACACGTCCGGCCCGTCTGCCCGTCGTGGGGTTCGTGATGTCAGGAACAGCTTTTCATCATTTTGCGTTCCCACCATATGAAGGGGAATCAAATTAAACCCACTATTGGACGGTTGGAGACGGAGACGGCTGGCACCGGCGAAACCCGGCATCGAACGAGGTCAGCGCGAGAGAGAGCGTGATTCGAATTAATGCAAAAAACAATAAGTGAGTGTTTGTCCCATTTTGGTTTCTTCCACCCGAAAGACTTTAACGTTTTAATTTGAGATTTTTCCAAAAATACGAGCACACTGAAACAAGGACAGCCAAAAGAGGACCGTTGTGAGTCGCTGCAGTTTCCCAGCTTTACGCTGCAGGTCCGCTCAAGATCTCAAGTAATCAATTCCTAAAAATAGGTAACTGTAATTTTAATAAAATTCACATGATGTACTCACCCGCTTTTCTGAGTAAGGATCTCAAAGCGGGTAGCCAATTAACAGGCGCTTAAAAATCACACAACATGTTGCAGATTCACAAATGAGAACGTTTGGGGTTCATTGAGGCAGATGAAAAGCAATGTTTGTGTCAGAATGTGGCCTCGAGCCTATGGCTACCAGAAAGATCATCTTCAGGGTGATGTTAGAGCCTGGAGAAATTCGTCCAAAAGGCCCAACATCGACTGGCAAGAAAAATGCAAGAAGGAGAACCCATTAGTAGCGCTCATTAGAGAGCGTTACATGAAGCATTAAAGGATTTCCAAACATCCTTTTGGGCTTATTGACTCATGTGTTACCGGATGTGCTTCTAACGAATGTTGATAAAATCACAATTTACTAGCTCATTTTAAACATCAAACTGAAGAAGGGGTTCTTATGCGATAACCAACACCAAAAATGGTCGCTTGTTTATTGCACTCTTCAGTGTTAACTCTTTAGTCGCCCGCGTTTCGTGTTTGTCGAAATTTCATTCCGATTCATACTTACGAAAACGATGTTTCTATGCTTTTACGCCTCCTTGGCTCGTTTTTGGCTTTGGAACGATGTGTTTGTGGTTTTCGCTTTTTTTCGCCCTGTGTATCAAGCGCTCAATTCGGGCCCAAAGTGTCAGTTCGGGCCCGAAAACCCATGATGAGTTCGTGGTGCTTTTTTTCGCTTCATTCCTTTCTGGCTGCTCGTCGGTGTCGGCATTCGCCACTTTCCAAACCATTACGCTTTGTGGCGGGCCCCAAAAATGCCCTGCATTAGGGGTAGCATTTTGAGTGCCGAGTTTATGACTGTCGAGAATGGGACGTTCGCTCCACTCCACATCGTGGACCACCCACCACTCGGGTTTTTAAGCGATGCCGCCACCACCACGGTCCAATCTCGCCCATGGCCCCGCGCCCGATTAATGTGGCGAGAATTTACGATGATGTGTTAAATCACGGTTCAAGTTTTGTGTTTGCTACCACACGGTGGCTGCCTCGCAACCGAGGATTGCAGTCCAATGGGCTCGGTATGGGTAGCGTTAGATGCTTGTGTAGAACATTGCAAATATTCGGCAAATATGTGACGCGATGAAGTACCCATATGTGGCGGTTTTTCCAGGTCTCTTATCGCCACGGGCTCCCCGTTCCTTCATTAGTCAAATTCCATACACTTTTTGATGAAACATATTTATGATGATTTATGACGTGAAACGCACCGGTGAACGGTACGCCCAGCGGCTTCCGGCTGGCCACGTTTTCCCCGGAGTCAGGTTCAGGCAATTTTTACTGTCGAGATTAAAAACAGATTGAACCACTTTTCCGGTGGGAACTGCCAAAGCGTGCCGGAGACCAGCGGCAGCGTACGATGCAGCGTAGCTACTTCCCTATCGTAGACATACCGGAGCCAGGCGGAGCTCGGGCAAGGATCCAGCACCGTCCTGCAGATAATTAATCTTCCATCTATTTTCTTAATGAAACTTTGCTTCGGCGCTCCAGATCCGAAGAACTTTCCTGGCACTGCGGTCATCGTAGAGTCGGTTCGGGCCAAGAGTCAGCGATCGTCTTCACACACGTTCACACAGCGCAGCGCGATACAATGATAACTCCGGAGGAAACTCCAATGATGACCGATGGAAAACTTTCCGCCATATTATCGGGCGCCACATCCGTCGCATGCCGAGTGAGAGGTATTGTCGATGGCCACCGACCGGTTGGACTGGCTGAGGATGACTGACTTTGCTGTTCGTCGTCGGCGATTGGTCGTAAGAAACTCGTTCGGAAACGTCGCACGTCCCGTTGCCTAATGTTGGTACATTATCGCGTCATAAAAACCATTAATTGCTAAGCTGGCCAAATTTGAGCGTGTGAGACGCACATTATCAGGGCACCCCGGTCGCTTGCCAAGAAAGTTTAAGAACCGTTTCGAGCTGCTGCTTCTTCTGGTGAGTCAAATTTTTGTTCTCGCTGAGTATCTGTTTCGGCGCCGCCGTATAAAAGTACTGCAAAAATAACATCATTATTTAATGATGGTACTCTGAACATTCTATTGTCCGCAATAGTCTTTTGTGGAAGGCAGCGAGTATTCCAAATACATTAACATGGTTTCTCAGTCTTTACAATGATTCAATCTATCATATTCCATTTGCTATTTCTTCATTTTTATGCCCTATGCATGATAGAACTCTGAATTCTCTTTGCTTGATAGAAAAATGGCAGCTCGGTAACTGAGTGAGATTATTTCATAATTCAAAGCGCAAGTTTTCCGAAAACCTAAAATAACATCTTCTCGTTTTGTAATATTTTATATTTGTAGTCCACTTTCTCACCAATTTATCAATCCAATGTACCTATAAACTAATTATCATAAATCAATAAAATCCAAAAATAATACTGGATATGGAAGATCTCCAACGATGTCCTTGATAGTTATGGCATTATCTGCTACGATGCAAACCTATGTAAATGCCGTCAACGGGAAGTGCCTTCCTACGCACATAGACATTCGAGCGACAGATAACGCTACCCGAAACATAGAAGCAGTTTCATCTGGAGAGTCGGATCAGCTGATAAATTGGAGCTAGCGAGCCCGAATCTGGTTTGATTGCTCAATTATTCAACGGCACAAAAGCAAGAGCTTTTAATTCCCGTGCCAAACGAAAGTGATGCAATTATGCTTAATGGGACTTATGAATCGATTTCGAGCCTAATATCGGGTCTGCCTGGTCGTTTTGTAGCGGCGAACGGTAAACGGTGGCCAGTGTCTCTCGGGCCCTGATAGCCCGAAATACGGTAGTAGGAACATCAATAAATGGGACACACCGAAATGTGTGAGGACACATTTTCTTAGAATAGATAGGGGACCGTAATTTAGTACCATTTCCAATATTGAGTACACTGGAACCCATATCAGTAGTCGATTTGAGATCAATTCTCCAAATGACAGCTAGTGCTTGAATATTTAATGTTGCTCTCGAGACAACTTTTCAGCAGATGCTCCCAGGAAGCAAATGAATGCATCAAATCAGACTGCTCGCGATGCAGTATGAATATTAATCATATGTGCCAAGGACTGCGATTGCAACGATAGTTATGCTCCACCGCGTGTGGTTCGAATTCTTCCGAAATATTCAACCCTTCGGGGGAAATTGTCGTATGGAAACGAAAAGTTAAGCCATCTAAACTTTCACCATACAGCTGTGTACAGTTGTTAGCGATACGTTCAGTTAACGATATGCACCCCGAGAACAACCCCAAGCTAATGGGGTCTGGCCCAACCGATAATGGCCGTATCGATTGATGTCACAATAGCGTAGCATAAAAGCCATTTTCCAACAATGACGTCCATGGGAGAGTGGTCGACCGTGGCCTTTTCAGGACGGTTTCACGCTACATAAAATCCCGCCGGCTCCATATCGTTTCGAAAAGCCATAATCTTTGCCGACCTCGGATTTTCGGAACGTACCCGTCGCCTCGAAACCCGGCCAAGGAAAAAGCGAAGTAAAAATGATATGTTACCAGCAACAAAATGATAACATCGGTTGGTTCGGTTCAAAAACTAATATTAAATGACCCGGCCGGCCATCGGGCGCTGGAACGAAAATGATATGCCAGTGCAATGTTCTTAAATCGAAAAAGTATTATTTTATAAGCCAAGAATCTGGTTTTGGTTCCGTTTTCCCTGTACCCATTACAAAGTAATTTTAAGGTTCAATGGGGTAAAGAACAAAAAAAGGCTTCTCGAGAGCTCTCAACTTTGTAAACATTTCGATGAAGATGAATTCAAAAATTGAAAACCGGATGTTAAAATGTTTAATGAAATGCTTACTGTATTATTTTAAGGAGACCACATTAAATATTGGATTTTATCGATAATAATAGTTAAAAAATGTGACGTTCCCAATCTTACAAGGTTTACGTGTAATTTGAAGGTTGCAAATGAAGTCGGCGAAGCAAAACGCTTAAGCTTTGGTGACCTCTTTCATTATAATGCTCGCAATCCTTTTCGTTGACCGAAATCGGAACGGTTCAAGCAAATTTGGCGCTTACTTTCTATCTTCTCACCACCACAAAATCTTCCGATTGTCGCCATTCAAATTGGGCGATGAAATTGAAACTTATTACTGTAAATAAAATAGTCTCATTAATGGCAATTGATTTCTTTGTTTTACACGGCAGACGGTCAGACCCCGTTACCCTCTGTCGCGTCACATTTCAACCATGGGCCGAGAAGCCGCCGCATGAGACCGACGACACTTGAAGAGGACACCCCGACACCAGGGACCGTCGGGTTGGCTGGTTGGGTGCGAAACGAAACTAATTTTACTTTCCGCTCGTGTTTGTCGTTCGCCCGACCCGCCGGCCGGAGCGGTTCATTGGCACCTCGGGTCCTCGGGCAGTGGATTGTCCTGTGACCGATTGATAGATGGCGCCACTGCACGAAGAAGCGACACCCACGACGGACGGCATGGTCGACGGCCGGCCGATGGAGATGTATTTGTTTTAATTAATCGTCAAAGTTTAGTGGAACTAGAATTTATGTCCCTTCGGGTGTCACTCGGTGCTACCGACGCGAAAGTACCGATCGTAATTCGGTGAAAACGGATATGGGGCTGGAGTCCAGTGACCGGCCACGGTGGAGAAAATCACGAAACTTACGCACGCCGCCTGTTGGTAAATTGATTTTGCACTTAACCAAAGGCACGCTGGACATACTTCGGTTTGCGAACTACCATTCGTCCTGGCACTATGCTTTTTCACCTTTTAACGGGCCCAATTCCGCAGGTCGGTCCCACTTTGCTAGTTTGTCGTAATGAATTGTTTCGATTTTGGCCCATACGCGACATGGCGCCGGAACCAAGGAAGTGGACCACGCATCGTGCGCGTCATCGGTTCAATTAAAAGTTTGCAGCCCGCAAGTAATGTGAAGAGTTTTTCGTTTCCTTTTTTTGCCGCTACTTCATCGGGCTAGTTGTTTCGATTCTTCATCCGGTGACCGGACACGGTGCCACGGTGCCTTCAACTTGGGTTCCGTTCAAAATGAGCAACACGTTCATAAAGCTAATCAAGTATTTTATTGAACAACTTTCCCGTTCGCCTGCTTCAATCCATAATTTTCCAATCCTCCATCTCGGAAGGCGGCTTGGAGAGAAAACTTTGGCTTCTTCCGGTGTCTTCCGGGAAGGCGCAGCTCATCGGCCGCTTGGCCGATGATCGGTGCCCCGTACGATTACGATACGGCCGCCGAGAGCAACCGATCGCTTCGACGATAGCATCTGTGATAAGATTTGCTCGGCATAGTGTGCGATGCGTGTGGCTGCGTCTTATGCTGACGTGTAATGGCAGACTTTGTTTGTTTGCCGGCGTAACGGACTGCGTTGCATTGTAAAGCGCTTCCGAAGGCAAAGTTTCTCCAATGCTTCTCAGCCTTTGCGCGGTGCGTGGAACACATTGAGATAACAAAATGCGGAAAGTCAAACCAAAGTGGTGTTTCTAAAGCACAAATTTGCTCTGCTTATACTTTACTTTACTTACAAACCCCAAGTGCCGGTGATGCGAAAATGATAACAAAAATAATCGATGCGTTGGTGGCTCCGTGGCTCTTTGGGCGGTTAAGCTACTTTTCGTGGTTGCAACATATTATCATTATCCGTTATGCGGTGTTACAGCATTCGGCAGGCAGCGGCTGCTCTTGTGGGCGAGATGAGGTTGCGGTGTGTGGGATATTATTGTTTAGAAATTTGCTCAGAAAGTTGCCTCGGAAAAGCCGGCCGGTCGCCCGGCGTCCGGCAGACTTTTGGCTCAAAGTGAAGGTACGTGTTGTGCATGTTGTTTTCGGTAACACCTGTTGCATGTTCGGCACCGGCATTTTTGTTGGCGATCGTTTAGTTAATTTGGGCTTCAGTTCAAGTCACGATGATCGGTGCTTAGTGGACTCACAGCGCTTTTAAATTACTCTTAAATTGAATGCCAAATTTTGCTTTCATTCAGCACACAAAGGTGTTAGACGTAGTATTATAAATACGAAAGTTGTTCAATAAGGCCGTTAATTTTATTGCGTTACAATCGTTGCTTTCGAGAAGTTTTATGGCTCAAGAAAGTATTAAATGGCAAATAGTTTGAATGATTTAGTAAAAGATGCGAAGTAAGGTTTAATGCAAAATGGCACAAGCGATGGTGAAATGGTAAAACACTTAAAGGTCTTTATAAAAATAAGTAAAGTTTGTTACGTTATTAGAGAAGTCATAAGTTGATAAGATAACTTACAGGTAAAACCATTATTTGATGCTTTGAAAAATTATGTTTAAAACATAATAGAATCATTTTGGCGGTAGCAACCGAAACCTCTACAGTAAGTGAAGTGATTTAATCTTTATAATGTTTAAATTCTCAAACAATGGAACAGCTTACAATAACTAATATTCAAGTTTTCGCCGTGTGGTTATTGGTATTTGAAAAATATATTGGTGTGAAATGATTGCAAAATTCCCGACTGATCATTGCTTCTACACTCATAAACATGATTGGGAAGTGGTTGCAAGAAAATGGAATGAACTTCGACAATCGCAAAAAGAAAAGGGAAAAAGAACCGACGCCTAAAGGAAACTTGGGTCGGGCAACGAAATCAAGGATGTGGAAAAATATTTTCTCTCCACGAACCTCTTTATCATGCGGCGTGCCTCGGTAATTGAGCTTTTCATCTCCGGAAAATCGCTCTTACCATCACGTTATCTGCCCGTGGAGGTAGCGCAAAGCAGGGCCAGAGGCCAACCATGGCCACTCTGAATGCCGAAAAGGATAAAACAATTTTCTTTCCCTCTCTTTCACGCTCCCTCGCTTAGCGCAGTTCGTGAGCGAATGAACCGGGAAGCGGATATAAATTTCATTTCACTTCATTTAATTGACTATAAATGTCACATACCCCCAAAAAGTAATTCATCGCTACTCGAGCTCACCGTGGCAGCGTCGGTCGCCGGGGGCACTCTTAGCCGTGCGCGGATGAAACCCCCGGTTGGCTCTCCCGATTGGCGTGGCACCCGATTTCCTGCGACACTTCCGCCACATCCGGCGATCCGGGCACGGGCAGTCAGTTCCTCGTCAATGGCAAAACCATCGATGGTGGTGGGGCGACGTCGGGCCGTGCGACTTGCGGGTGTAATTATTTCTCAGCTTCTGCCCGTTCCAACTTTGATTAAAGGAAATTTTCTCCAGTTCCGCGCACTTCCCATTGTGTATAGTTTGGTCATTTCATAGCGAAGACAGATAATCGAAACATCGCCCATGGCGGCCTAGCCTCGCCGGTCGGCCACGTGATTGGAGTGGTAATCAAACAGTGGAATTAGCTTTCGGAATCGGGACGGTTCCAGGCACTGTTTGGATAGCCGGCTTTCGCTTTGCCTTCCGTTGACTCAACGCCGGTTCCATCGGATGATTAAAAACGGCCCCTGACTCAGTTTGCTCGGAATGCGCCAAGTGAAAATGTGTAATTATGTGTCACCAGTGGTTTCCGATGGCAGGATTTTTCTACTCTTTTCAATGCCTTATGCTTCCCATAGCATCACATCAAACGCAAAGCACAACGAAACGCGAAAACGGATACCTATTTTCAACATTGTCCACCATCGACTCGGTTGCGAAATGATTACAGGCCAACTGTGCGCATTTTCTTCTGTAAAAACTTCTTTGAAGAAATTACACAACCCAAAGCAAATCGCAACAGAAAGCTGTGGCTCCAGCATCTGGCGTCCAGATCAAGCACTATTCTGTCCAGTGCAAGGACTCGAAAAAGATGTCTTACAATCTAGGAAATAAGAGGCTGCAAGTGCGACATCAGCAGGATGGTCAACAATTCGTGTTGTCTTCGATCCGGATCCGGCTCGAAGGCCAGGATTACTTGGTTGTACATCGAATTCGCCGCGAAAACTGCCAGCGGCACGGATCGCTTCCGCGCCTGTCCAAAGCCGGTCATTTTCCTTCGTTACGGAGCTGGAAAATTCCTCAAACTAACGGACCGAGCCGGTGCTGAATGGGCCGTGCTGGACCTGGATCGTGAGCAGCATGCTGCCGTTGGCATGCTGCACTCCGAAGACGTATGTTTCGGTGTCTTTTTCTTGTTTCCTGCGAAACTATGCAAAATAATTAACGCTACCACCATCGTAAGGTGACACAGCGTGCGACGACGACGACGACGAAGATGTGCCCGGAATGGAATGCCGATTTAAGTTAAACCACGGAGAAACTGGTTGGAATGTATAATTTTGTATAATCAATGCAACACTTGTTCCGTCGTTTGACCAGAAGGCATTGCGGAGTTTCGAGCACGGGAAACTCGATTGCACCGGTTGTGGATTTATGTGCCAAAGCAAACGGATTAAAGGAGGTTGTTTTAAGCTAGCAACAGTACAGGCAAAGGAGTTTATCGTTTCAGTCAGCAGACTTTATTAAATAGTGTTTTAAAAAATATATTCCGTATTTTAAAGCCTGACAAAAGAGATACGAATATTTGACAATGATTCATATTGAATAAACTTTATTTACTGGTTTAAAAGTAGACATAACTCTTGAGTGCCTGAAACTCTCAATCGTATATAAGTAATAAATCTTTAATATAAATAATTCATATTCTGTGATGATTATCGCAACTGCTAAGTACCATAATTTATTGAATTTATTATTCTTTTGTTAGTTCCAGACACTCAACTGATTTTGGTGAAAAGTATAAAACAACTATATTCAAGAAATTAAAGCTTGACAGTTGTTTTTTAAGTCCACTAGAATATGGTGTAAGATAATTAGACACAGTTGTTAAAAACAAGATAAAACCGAAAAATGTAGTAATAACGTTCGAAAGTTACTAAAGTGCCTCACAAAGCCGTGTTCAGAAATTTGCAATAATGAACTCATATTCCAGTAAAATTACCGATGAGTAGCATTCGTTCTTTGCAACATTTTGCCAATGCGGTTATTTTGTATCCCAATTTTCTTGACCTTGAGCCTGTTCCAAGTTGTGTTCTTAATGAATTCATCGCAACTGCGACGAAGTGGTCCCTTTTTCATCTGCATCCGGCGGCCGAAAAAAAATGGCGCAACGGATACACTCTGGCCCGATCTGTCCTAATTTATTCGTGCACTTTTCAGGCACAGGGCAACTGTCAACTGCAGATTAAACGGTGGCCGATCCCAGCCCAATCGTGGCCAGCCGGCCGAGTAGCTACTCATCCAAAAAAGCTCGCTGGCCAGCGAAGGCACCGGAACACTGCAGTTGCACTTCCGCTGCAAAACACCGACCGACGGTCGTGTGGGCAGCGAACCGACCATTTCGTTGGCGCTTCACACGCGAATAATTTTCGTGGCACGGCATCTTCGCGGGCGCCGTTGGCAGTTTTGCTGCACAATTAATTTAATCCCCGTCGGACTGTTGCAACTGTTGCTGATGCTGCAGCCCGCGCCATTGTTGTTTGCGCTCATTCTTCGCGATTCACTGGAGATGTGCGCGCTAAACACGGTCCGGTCGCTGCAACTGAGTTAATCGAAACGGTCCTGCGAGGATGCTCCGCGCCGCTGCCACTGCTGCGGACGTGCACAGCATAGGACAGGCTGGTTGGCTTTAAGTCCTGGTTTGGAGCTGACCAAACAATTGCCGAAGCGCGGTTCTACTTTAGTGAGCCCGGGTGTAACGTACCCCAGCGGTCAACGTCCGTTAGTCGCGCGGTTCCGCTCGCTAGCTTGCATGTGTGCGTCCGTTTCCATTGTTTCATCGCAAGTTGTTTGCTTGTTTTAATTACTCCCTTTACGCTGCACGGGTTTTGGGTTGCAACTGGGTGAATAGTGATTGCAAAATGCGAACTCCCAACTTTGGCTCGCAAGAAAGACGAAGTACGAAGAAAGTAAATTAAAGTTGTGCCATTTTGGCACGCAACCCCGTGGGGCCCCGCCCGAGTGTGTGAAACGGGCGTATGTACTGTAGGGGGGCCTATGTGGCGAGTGCACTGCTTTATGTACTGCTTGGAAACCACTCACTCACCTTGGCCAGCGCAACGCAACGGCTCATTGAGGCCGTGCTCCGGAACCGGTTCAGGATGGCATTAACAGCTGTTTATCTGCATATGAGCAAAACGGACCCGAAGGGCAATTTATGCGATCAGAATGACTCAGTGCTGCCGCAGCTCGGTTCCGTCTTGGCGCACGCGTTCCGGTCAGGGCCCTATCGCCATGAGGTTGCGACTTCCGGTGGCGTACAGGTGAAAATGCTACGCACGAAGCGATATTCCAAATGACCCCGTCGCCACGGGAGGGCTTTCCCGAACCACCCAAGGCCATTTCCGTTAGGTTCAAAGCTTTATGCTTCCCAACAGAGGGTGTGCCATGTAGTAGTTGCACCCTGCGACTGTGCCACGCAACTGCAATGTCCGGGTGTAGTAATCGTGTTCGCAGGAATGATGCACCGTTATCGCTGACTTGTAAAGCTTGTGGCCTAAAGCTGATGATGAGGTGAGATTCTTAAGCCACTGTTAATCAGGACTGAAGGACTTATTGAAGTCTATATGTCTGCACTCTACAACGTAATTCCATTTCGAGCGAAATTGGAATTTCCAATTCCATTTCTGGACGTAAAGGCATCAGATAACCTGTGGCCCGTTCGACATTGAGTCCGTTTTCCACTAACTTATCAAAGCGCTACAACAATGCTATCACAAAGTTGCTTTATGAGCCAGCCACGGGGCATCTTGCTCCGTCCGCTGGGGTCTCTTGCAAAGAAGGTGCCACCCAGAAGTTCCGGACCACGGACAATCGGACACACTGAGTGTGGTGTGGTCAGTAATATTTCCGGAACATTTTGCACCGGACGTGACGGTGCAAAACACCACTCCCGCAAGTGTCCACGCTGATGAGGATCGGCCGGCTCACGGGCGGATTCACCGGGGGTCCAGCTATTTATGCGCTCCCAGCGGATCGTTATGCCCACCGCTGAACACTCATCGTTTAATCGCACCGACAAAGGGATCGCTTCCGATGTTGCGATGCGGATGGCGCGCTAAAGCGGACGTTCCCGAGCCGGGCCTCGGAATGGCCCGAGCGGGGAACACCGTTCTAAAGCGCACATTCCGAGCGCACATTGGAATGTAAAATGGCTACACCATCCATTCGAAGCTTCTACCGGTGCCGGGAGGGTGCCACGAGAGCACGAGAATGACCCGTCGGAATTATTGGCCTTTATCGATAAGGGATTACCCGGGCCCGGTTCCAGCTTGGTGTCCATGCGCTGGGTTCGCCGGACTGCGCGAATGTTGTATTTATTAATTGAATCACATGGTGGCACCCCCATCCACTCCGTCCGGGTGTCGTGGATTTCGCATTCGGTCGGTGTTCGGGGTCCCGGTTCCCGGTTCCGGTGCCAACGAGCATGATTAGCACCCTTAACTCATTCGTTCAGCACTTTCCAGACCGTTCCGGCGCCGGTATCGCAACGAAACGATCTCTAATCGAGAAACGGGAACTCCGGAACCGGAGTGCAGGACCGGAGAGTTCGTTTTTCCATCGGCTACGTGCTCAAAAACACTCTCCACCCCACGGTCGCATATCATGCGTCCAATTAAACCTGAACGCAGATACTTGGGAAAAAGGCAATTTCCAGTGGCAAATTTCGGTGCACGAAGCGTACGGTGTACACGAGATTATTTAATTTTTGTGATTGTTTTTTCTCACATTCTTCAAGCGGTAGCGGTACTGAAAAAAGGTAAAAATGTAGGCAATCACAAAAAAGACGAAAAAGGGCGCAATGTCGACCAGCTAAAAATATGTGTTAAGCTGCTTGGTTTACTAAATTAGTTGGGTTTCGAATTACTCTTTTTCGATGTGGGATTATATTAAAGTACTATAAGTCTTGATTTTGGATGTGTGCCTATTTTGGGAACCTTTCACCAACTTCACCACAATACTGCAACTGCAAACTGCGTGAATCGACTTACAGACAAATTTATATCGAACTTTCAACCCGCCGAAAAGCTTTCCGGATTTCCATTATCTAACCTACCGAACACTGAAAGCTGTGCTCTCCAATTAGGAGCAGTCATCGGGAGGACTTCCTTAACCAGTTGTCAGATCGCTCGTGTTTTTGTACGCAACGGTCGTCACTGTGCTAAATCAGCCAGAATCATCAACGGTTGTGTGGCGTTTGGTGCGTTCATAAGCTCAATTCAGCATTTTCGACTGCCGGTCCGGCCGTGTGTTCAGTTGTGCCATGTGCCAGAGGAGAAAAGCGTTTTTCTCTCGGAAGACAACAAGAAAAACAAATGAAACCACCCCCCGGGCGGCTGGCCGCTGATCATAAATCACAAAAAAAGGAGATACTCAGCAAAACACAACGCTCAACGCATATGAGCAGATGGCCGGATGGCCGAAGACTTACTGCATGTAAACAGCCGTGTTATGTGGCTGCTTGTACCGCCTTTAGCGCCGTGGCGATGCTGGCGGGCTAACAAAAGCATAATCAAACATGGCCAACGGCTTTTGCAATAGTAATTACAAGCTAACTTCTTGCACCGGTTTTGTGGCCTTATAACACTACCAACGACCATGTTCGCCTAGTTAACACCTTTGGCGTCACCGTGGGCGGGATTATGGGACGTGGGCAAATTGCCACCATTTCTTTGGGCACAGTTTGGGAAAGGCTTTACACTGTCTTGGAAAAAGGATAATCTTATTTAATTATGCTTTTTGGTAGGGAACATTTCAATTGTTTCAAATGTTTCGATAAGAACTCATCATATTTATTTCTTCATTTTTTTTTTATTATTTAAGGTTTTCAATAATAATTTATCATATTTATTTATTTATTAATTTATCAATTTTTTTATATATGTTTCTTTTTGTTCGACGTAGTTCGACTAGCCCCAAAGGCCACCGTGTTGCACGATTCCGTTGCACACCGCGAAGCTCGGATTGAATAAATATCCTGATGAGTAAGCATTGTTAGTGGCACTGACACGGGAAATATGGACGACAAAAAACAACCCACTGCTTCAAGCGGCATCAAAGTGACAGTACTTCCCGAGTGACTGTCAGCATACCGCCGGTGGTGGGTTTAGGAAGATGCACGCTCATTAGGACCGTGGCTTCCGGTGCCATCAGGAACAGTCGGCGTCGATTGTACTGAAAAAGGCGGCTCACGCATAGCTAAACGAGGGCGGCACTAATAATAAACTGGTGTCAGCTCTAGGTGTAGTATTTCGATCCTCATCCTGGGCATCGGTGGTTCGAACGACCACAAGCGGCTAAACGAGAGCCCGTTATGGGCAAAAAAAAAACATCCGACAAATGTTCGAAATGACGCCAAAACGGAGCTGCTTGCTAATATTTCAAACTGTTACAGTGGCTGGTGGCGGTTGGGGAAAGGCCATTGTGCAGTTGCAGTGACAGCACGACGATGACACTCATCGGTAGAGCGAAAGAGAGCGAGTTAGGCAGCACCCGCGAATGTCCTGGGGCGAGCGTAAAGAATGCAAACGGCGAGCTAATTATTTTCATGCCCGCCAACCGTAGGCCGTAATGTGGTAATTGGCCCAATCGCAATCGCAAAACCCGGAGAAATCAAATCTAAGCCAAGTTGCGTCTTGAGGACAATGTTCCCTCTGCCGGTTCCGGCCGCCCCCGTGCTGTGATTGCCCAGATATTTGCCGAGCTCGATGACAGGCTGGGCGGCCACGGAACACGGAACGAAAAACATGACGTTGCGGTGCCGTTGTTGTGCTGCTGCTTGACACATCCCTTCTGGCTTCTTTGTCTCTTATTTTGTTTCGCTTTCAGCTGTGAGTGAAATAACATCCGTCACACGGAATGGCGATCCGATTTTGATGGTCGTCGATGGTGACTCGGGATAAGCGGGCAAACAGTGCGTGGTGCGGCTAGCGGTGGTAAATCAACATTTGAGTGATCGATTGGCCACCGGTCGGAGGCTGACAGCGATGGTATGTTCCCCGAGCCGATCCCCGTGCATCCCAGTCCTTCTTCACCACGCCCCCGGTTCACCGGTGCTGCGGGACCGGGACCGATATTTATGTAGCCGCCAGTTATGGATAATTGATTCGATTTTGGGGACGACCCATGAACGCAACTTCGAAGGACCGCCACCGTTGACGAATTTGGTTATTTTTGGTTGTGTTTTTTTTCGCTTGGCAAGAGATCATTTTGCTCGAATTTGCATTGTGCCCGGAATTGCTGGAGACATTTTCATGTTGGGTGAGCCTTTTTTTCGTGTTCTACGATGTGTCGGTTTGGCTAACAATTATTAGGGTAAACCAAAAGATGTGTCTTCTTTGGCGTCGAACTACTGAAAATTGTGTACTGTTAAAAAAAAGGCTAAAGTTTTTTGATGAATATTACATGGTTCTGGTTCATGCGATCATAGCATGATTTGATGATTTGAGCATTAGCTTCGATTAAGAAAGCTTCCACATCAACGGAAAGCGGCAACAGCGATCAAAAACTCTCTGATTTGGTTGGTTTCTAATTTTATACTATTTTATACATAGAACCCAACTAGTGTCAATCAATCAAATTGTACATCGAATATTTAAAAAAGCCGACAGCCGCTGACATCCGCACCGTTTTCGCAGGTGAGCCCATCAACAGGTGGAGCACCAAGCGCCATCTGTTGAATAGAAACTAGCCTGAGTTTGGATGAAAAAATGTGTCTGTGGTGAATGTCTTCTGAACCCCACGAAAACGAGAAATAACTTACCTATTTACTAAATGCTGTTATAAAGTATTTAGCTATAGGACGCAGATCTTTTCTCATCGCCGAATGTAGAGCGAAAAAGGGAACAAAATCAGGAAAGGAAAAGTTTAGTTTTATAAATCTTCCCAAATAACCTCAGAACCTAATTTTCATGCACTGAATACAAGAAAGTTACACTGCTTTCGATTTAACCTAATACTGTACATTCCAAAAACATTTTCTGCTTCTCACTCTCCCTCTCCGTCTCTTTCTTCCTGAAACACATGCAAGTGACTCTAATAAACTTGTGCTCATTAAAAATTTCCACTGACAGCATCCGAGACCTACGTCATCGTGTTGATTTCCTTTTTTAGCTCCGTTGTTCTCAACCGGACCAACTGGCCAGGGACCGAAGACCGGATGTTGCGTATGGCTGGCGCCCAAGGGCACACCTACACGGGCCACGGAGATCAAAAGACGGACCTCGGAAGTGTGGCACTGCGAACCGGAATTGCGATAACTTCGATGACAGTTTGCTGGCGTGTGCCGTGTACCCAAATCAAACGTTTTAACAACCCGTGGCAGCCGCCGCGGTGGCGCGGATTACGGACCTTAAGGTGTGCCCCGAGGGGGGTGGGATTGCTTTTAAAATGGCGTCCGGTCGCCCGAGGGGAAGACTGAAAAAGCCAATCGCGTCATGGCTTTGCTAGTTTTATTGCTAGCCACCATGAGGCCAGCGTCGCAATAAAAAATAATATAAACGAGAAATAGTAAACTGTAAACTGTTGGTTGCAGTTTAACGGAACCGGCCACATTGCCACCGGATCCGGGGCGGACCAAGGACTGCTCCGGTCTGTTAATACACACACCCACACACACACTCGTATTGCATAAGCGTTTGCAAATATTCCCGGTGCAGGGCGTCGCTCGGTCTTGCGATCATCATCATACGCCGGCTCAAGAGCTTTTCCCGCTGGTGTTCGATAAAATTCAAATTCATAACACACCACCTGCCCGCCACCCAGTGCCCCGCCACCACCAACACCGCCACCGGCCACCACATCGATTGACGGCCAACGGCTGACGAACCCCGGGTCGGACGGACGGGTTGTTCTGATTTTGCATTCCGATCAGCATTATTCCATCAACGGAACGAGTCCCATTTTGCATTTACTTTTCCATGCCATGCCCGGCCACGCCAGGCTCCGGCTGAATCCTTCGCCCCGGCTCGATGGGGCTTTTTATTCTTCGCAATTTTTTTTCTTCTTCTCTCAGACAAGCACTTTGGGCCAGGTCGGTTTTACAAGTTGGAGTCATTCGCAAATGGCAGCCCCGAAGTACGTTTGCCATAAAGCATATGCGTCTAGCAGCCACCACGCAGCAGCACAGGTGGCCGACACGTTGGTTTCGGAACGGGGTTTTCGAACGTGATCGATTTATTGTGCTGCGGCTGGGTTGGCCAAAGGGAAAGAAAAACGCAAGGTGCGTGCTTCCGGCGACTTTTGGGTGGCCGTTTTGTGCGCGAGATTCCATTATGTTGCTGTTCCGCAACATGTGCGCAATCGACCGACAATCCGACAGCACAATCGGTGCAATCGCGACAGAACAGGGTTTCCAAATTTTGTCAAACATCAACCGTGGCTGTTAGTAATAATCAAACACCACGAACGTTCCGTATCTTGAAGTCCTTTATTATCGATCACGAAAGAAGCGACTCAAAATTAGTCCGTCTGGTCCGGCGTTTCGCTTATCACTGCTGGTTCTTTCGTCATGCATAATCCTTTCTCACTCGTAAGCGGGTCGTGGCATGGCATGCAAGTGGCGGCTAGTGGCGGCATGCAAGGCATGCAAGTGGCGGCTAGCTGGCTCTACCAATAGCCGCGGCTATTGGTAACACTCCCCCCCAGTACGACGACGCGGTTGTCGGTTGACGTCTTCGTACGATAGCCTGCTAGCGGCCGCCGCGCCTGACAGTTTGTTGTTTACCTGCATCTACGTTACGTTTTCAATCAACACATTCGCTATCAACTCTCTCCCTGCTAGTGCCTTTGGTGAGGCCTGATTATTACGTATTTCGCGATTTACTAGTACCTCTCTTCTAGGGTTTTGATGAAAGGGCACTTTCGTATGGCACTTTGTGGGCCGGAATGTTCAGCATCACGACGCAGAAAGCGGCCGTATCGGCCGTAGCGGTAGTCGGCACACCGCCGCGCCCGGTACTCTTTACGTCACGCGCTATTTCTTAACTGCAACCATCTATCGGCAACTGCTCGTTCCTGACGGTAGGCCCTTTTCCGACCCTACTCTATTCATTTATATTGTGCTTTTAGGTCCGCTTCTCCAGCCCGGTATCCATGCGGCCTCGCGTGCCTATGCCCTCGCCGGGCATCCCTACTTCTATGTTCGGCCCGGATGGCATCACGTCGAGAACAGCGAGTTTCGTGACGGGTCGTACATAAGTGTTTTTTGCCGTCCTGACGCTTGCTGATCTAACCTGTCCGTCCCGCTTGCTGACGAACACTCGGTCCACCACGCCCTTCGGCCAGTAGTTTCGGGGTAGCTTGGGATCGGCTATTACTACCACGTCCCCCGCCTTGACGGGCTCGGTGTGCTGGTGCCACTTGGTTCGCCGGGTGATCTCCGGCAAGTAATCCGTCAGCCACCGCTTCCAGAAGCTGTTGGCTAACACCTGCGACGTTCTCCAATTCTGTCGCAGGAGGCTGCCGTTGTCGTCCAGCTCACCCGGTTGTTTGGTGCCGTTCGATGATCCCAGCAGGAAGTGGTTGGGGGTTAGTGCAGGGGCGTCGTCGTCGTCTACCGGCACGTGTGTGAGGGGCCGCGCGTTCATGATACCTTCTATTTCGATCAGCAGGCTGCGTAGCACCTCGTCGTTCAGTCGCTTAGCCGAGCTCGCGGCGACGATGTTGTCTTTCACCGTTCGGATCAGGCGCTCCCAGCTGCCTCCCATGTGTGCGGCTTGCGGGGGGTTGAATTCCCACCGTATTCCACGCTGGCTACCCTCCCTGACCAACCCGTCACGTTCAACTTGCTCCGGGTGTCTAAGGAGTTCTCTCTGCGCCCCAACGAAGTTGGTTCCTCGGTCGCAGTATATCGTGTGCGGGGTTCCTCTCCGTGCGATAATGTTTCGCAGGCCCATGATGCATGAGCTGGTGGTTAATGAGTGCACCAGCTCAATGTGCACGGCTCGCACCGTGAGGCATGTTGCCAGCATACCCCAACGCTTTTCCACTCTCCTTCCGACTGCTACTTCGATGGGTCCGAACAGGTCCAGACCTATGTTTGTAAACGGCTGTACGTAGGCTGCGAGACGCGCGGGTGGTAGGTCGGCCATGATCGGAGCCTGAGGTGTGGCTGCTGCGTTCTTGCACCATTGGCAGTCCCTCCGCACTCTGGCGTAACAGGCACGAAGATGGGGGACGTGGTACAGCTGCCGTACTTCGTTGATGACGGTTTCGTGGTTCCGGTGGTGAAACCTCTCGTGGATATTCCTCACGATCAGGTCGGTGACTTTGTGTCGCCGGGGTAGTATGATCGGCCTTTTCGCGCTGTCCGTTGCGTAGTGACACGCCGCAATTCTCGTTCGCATACGCAGGATTCCCCTTTCGTCCAGGAACGGACTAAGCAGGTAGATGGTGCTTCGCTTGGGGATGACAGTCGTCCGTGCCTCGGGGGTCTCGGCGCTCTTCAGCAACTCGATCTCTTCCCGAAATGCTTCCTTTTGCGCCTGGCCTACCACCGTGCACTGGGCATCACCCATCTCCTCTGTGGTTATCGGGCCAGACACCATGTTCCCCCCTGAGCGGTGAGCTTTACAGTTGCGTATAAATCGCAACACTCTGCCGACCGTCCTAAGCAGCCTCGTCCAGTCTGAGAACTGTGCCGCGTCCACCACGGGCTGCTGGGGCGATGAGGCGTCGATGGAGTGGTGGGCAGCGAATGCCGGTCTCAACTCCGCCTCCGTCTCCGGCCTCTTCTCCGGCGGCGCCGGCCAATTGTCGATGGGTTCCCGGAGGAACTGGGGGCCCCGGAACCACCTGCTTGTTTCGGTGAGATCGGGTGCTTTCGCCCATTTGGTGGCGTCGTCTGCTGGGTTCAGTTTCGTGGGTACCCAGCGCCATTCCCGGCATTTCGATATGCCCAGGATCTCTCCGACGCGGTGTCCTACGTGCTGGCTGTATCGGCGACTGTCCGAGTTTAACCAGCCTAGCACGTTCCTGGAATCGGTCCAGAAAACTCTGTTTACTATCTCGGAGTCGCGGGTCGCTTTTGCTCCGCCGTCCTCGCATGTCAGTACCCCTCCACGGAGGGGTGAGGGGGCCTCTTCTGCTCCGCCGTTCTCGTATGTCGTTGCGCCCCTGCAGAGGGCGGTCTCCACCGATCGACAGAGCCTGGCTCCCAGGACTGCCGCCTCTAGCTCCATCCGCGGGATGGATGTAAACTTTAGAGGGGCAACCCTCGTTTTTGCCGCCACCAAGCGGCTCTGTACCACACCGTTCGTGGTGTGTCGGATGTAGCAGGCCGCGGCTGCCCCGTTTTCGCTGGCATCCACGAAGGTGTGCAGCTCTGTGTCGTCCCTCATTGTCGTGGCGGATGTGCCGTACCAACGTGGGACGCGTACCTTCTCTACTTCCGGGAGCATCTTCAGCCAGAGTCTCCAGCCGACGAGGGAGTCTTGGTCGATTTGCTCGTCCCATTTCACGCCGGAGCGCCATATCTTTTGGAGCAGAATCTTCAGGTACGCCAGGAAGTGGGCTAGCAGGCCTAACGGGTCGAACACCGACATAAGTATGCTCAGGACCTCTCGTTTCGTGGGGCACCGTTTTCCCGCCAGAAGGTCGGGGGAATATTTGGTTCGTCCGATCCGGTAGGTGAAGGTGTCGCACTTGGTATCCCACCACATGCCCAGCACCTTTTCTGTGTGGGCGGTGGGCGTACACTCTATACATTTCTCGCCCGATTTGCCGTGCAGGGCACCCAGCACCTGGGGTGAGTTGCTGATCCAGCCTCGGATCTCGAATCCTCCCTCTTGGTGTACGTGTGTGACGTCCCGGGCTAGCTGTATGGCGTCCTCCTCACAGTCGACGCTCGCTAGCATGTCGTCCACGTAGTGTGCGTGGATGATGGCCTTGGCCGCTGTGGGGTGCGTCTCGGCGAACCGCTGGGCGTTGAGGTTTTTGACGTATTGGGCTGTGCTGGGCGAGCAACGGGCGCCGAAAGTCATCACCTGCATCACGTAGGTCTCAACCTCACCGCGGTCGCTTTCCCATAGGAAACACTGGCTTGGCTGATCCTCGGGCCGTATCCGCACTTGGTGGAACATCTCGCGGATGTCCCCTGTTATCCCGATCCTCCCTTCTCGGAAGCGGATCAGAATTTCAAACAAACTAGCCAGTAAGTCTGGCCCCGTTAACAGCGTGGAGTTTAAAGAGGTTCCCCTTACTTCGGCGGCTGCGTCCCACACGAGCCGAACCTTCCCTGGTTTGTTCGGATTTGTCACCACAAATATAGGTAGGTACCACCTTGTCGGTTCAGCCTGTTGCTGCTCGTTAACGCTCAACTTCCTTATGTATCGTTTTTCTACGTACTCCTTTATTTTCCCTTTCAGGGTGCATGCTAGCTCCGGGCTCCGCCTCATTCTCCTCTGTAGTTGTCGAAGACGTTGTAACGCCATGGGGCGACTATCAGGCAAGGTTGCGTCGTCGTTACGCCAGAGTAGGCCCGTTTCGTACCGGTCACCCACCAGTCTGGTCCGAGCCGTCAGCAGCTCTAAACATCTAGCGTCTTCCGAGGTCATCACCGTTGTTGCCTTCGTCACTCCGAGGCTGTCGAGGGAGAAGTACAGGTTAAGGGCTTGGTGCATGTCTTCATCGATCCTGCTGCCATCGTCTCCACCCACCTGAACTGCTACTACGTTCTGCCTCTGGTTGGTGCCTCCACTGACGGTCCATCCTAGGCGGGACTTGACCGCTACCGGTGTGTTTGCGGCGCCCTCTCGACACTTCAGTACCAGCCCTACTTGAAGGTGCCCAATTCCGATGAGGAGTCTTGGGCGAGCCTTTGAGTACGAGACCAGTGGCAGGCCTCGCAGGTGGTGGTAATGGGCTTGTAGGGCTTTGCCGTCGAGCGACTGCTCCGGCAGGTCCAGTTTCCGCACCGTCTTCACTCCGGCCAGAGTATACTGGTGCCCCTGTAGCTTGCCCGAAACCGTCAGTGTCACGCTGCGCGATGCCTTCTCCACGCGAGTGACCCCACCCGTCCATTGTAGGTGTAGGGGCTGGCTGGGCCCCTCGAGGCCGAGCTCATCAGCGAGCCCGTTCTCCACCAGCGTGAAGGACGACCCTTCGTCCACGAAGGCCACTGCTGTAACCGGTCCACTCTTACCGTGTAGTGTGACGGAATGGTACCGAAACCAGGGGCTGGCATTGCTAGCCTCGCAATCCTCACCGGTTTGCACGCAGTGCGTTGCGGGCTCTCCTGCGGCTGACGACGGCTCGCTCGCGGTGGCCACCGTAGGCGTTCCCTCGCGGTGCAGTAGGGCGTGGTGTTGGCCCGTACACCCCTGGCTGCCACATGGCCGAGCTGTGCATGGGCCCTTATGCCGACGCAGGCAAACGAAGCACAGGCGACTCGCCCTAGCGACCTTCCAACGGTCCCCTACGCTCGTATTGATGAATCGGCCGCATCTGTCTATTGCTCGGCATTCCCCCCCGCAACCAGCACACGGCGGCGTGGGCGTGCGGTTTGGTGAGGCCGTTCTGGGCCCGCATCCCTGGCGTGCGGCCTGACTCTCCGACCTCATCTCCGGCGGTGAGTCCTTGCGTTGTGTCCAGGAGAGGGGGCTGAGGGTCTCTGCCGTCGTGTACAGCCATCGGCTGAATGTGATCAGGTTCGACGCCTCTCCAGCTGACTGCATCACCCACATTTGCTGCACCGAAATGGGCAGCTTCCCCAGCAACTGATGTAATAGGGTGCTGTTGTGGCAGTGCTCCTGTGCCCCGCAAATTCCGATATTTTCTACGCAGTTCTGCACCGCTACCGCGAAGTCGATGAGCTCCTCCCATTGTCCTTCCCGGACTGGCGGCAAACGGTTCATCTTTTCGGTGAGCAGGTGCACTATCCGCAGGGGGTGACCGAAGCGCATCTTCAGCGTGGCGATCACTCTTTCCACGTTGTCGGGGTGCAGTAGGAGGCATCTCATCGTCTCGAGCGCCTTCCCGCGCAAGCTCCTCTCCAACCGCATTAGATTTTCGTCTGCGGTGAAGCCACACCTCAGTGTGCTTCGGGTGAAGGAGGCGAGGAAGGTAGGCCACTGTTCCACGTCGCCGTCGAAATCGGGTAACTCCTTCGAGGCGGCACCTTGTCTCGCGGCCACCTGTGACCGCGACAGTTGGAATTCGCCCGCTGAGTCTCCCCAGTTGTCGTAAAATTCCGGGTCGGTGGCCATCCGGATCGCGGTTGAGCTGGCTGGCGGCCGACGGGCTGGCTCAGCCGGGCTCTCTCGGGGGCTCTCTCGGGGACTCGGGCAGTAACGCACTGGGTGCCGTGGTACGCTGGCCCGGTCGCTCGTGTTCGCTCGCGATGAGCCGGGTACGGATGATTTACCCTCTAACAGTGTACGTTGTCGCTCACGGAGCTCGTCCAGCCGTCTCTGGAACTCTCTCTGCTGCAGCTGGATTTCTCTTTCTAGGAGCTCCAGCTCCAGCAGCTTCCTTTCGTTGGCCTCGCGTTGCTGAGTGCTCGTCGAGCCTCCCACGCTCAGCGCGATCTTCGGCGTGGGTGCTCTCGCGCTCAACGCTGGCCGCTGTTTCGGGGTCAGCGCCCCGAGCTGACGCTGCTCTGGGAGGACACCATCTCGCGGCGGCGTCTTAGCCTTACCCGCTTTCCTGCGGGTTCCTCTTGGCTCCTTTGGCGCCTTTGCCGGAGGTGCTGGGGCCACTGCCGAGTGCGGTGTCGTCGCGCTCGCCTTCGCACTCGTTCCACTCGCCTTTGCACTTGTTCCGGCCTTCGCCGCACTGCCCGGGAGTTCATCGCTTCCCGCCATCGCTTCCAATTTTTAACTTCGCGCGCGAATCTCACTAAGCGTACGCACTATGGTTTTCCCTTACCGGGACTTGCTTGGTTTTCCCTTGCCGGGTTTAATTTGTTTTACCTTTGAGTGTTACTAACACTCTCGGAAATAATTTTGAGTGTTATTGCAATGTCAATATCACAATAATTTTGCAGTGTTAGCAAACACTCTCGGATTGGAGCATGAAGCCTCAACGCGGTGCAGCATCCAGTGGCAGGATGACGCCAACGCAAAACGGCACAACTCCAGGAGCGATGGCGGTAGAAGGCGTCCTGAGCGTCCCGGGAACATCGACCCCTACAGCAGGGTCAGCGAAGGTCGTCGGAGTCGCGCACCAGGTAGAGGAAACGGTGGGCCGAAAGGGGAAGGAGTCGAAGGCGACACCCCAAACGGATGGTCCCCACAAGCAAGTGGGCCGAAAGGGGAAGGCGTCGGTATCGGCACCCCAGACGGATGGTCCCCACAAGGAGCAGCAGCGGGCTGCAGCAACCCGCGGCAAAAGGGTGCCTACAAGAAGCGTCGCCAGTACGGGAGCGATGGCGACGCGATGCGTCCCCGGCTACCGGGAAGCAATGGCCCCTACGACAGGGTCAGCGGCCGCGAGAGCGGCGCGCGCCGAAGACGAGATAGCGCAATACGACCACCAGAGGACCTCGAAGGCAATGCCGAAACCGACAGCGACGGAAAGTGCGTCGGCCGCGGCCTCGAGTGAAACGTTGATGCGCACGATGATGATGGAGATGAAGGACGAGATGAGAAAAGAGTTATCCGAAGCAAGCCGATCGCACCGTTTGTACGATCGAGCGGAGCAGCGTAGCGACAGATACACCGACGCAAAAAGTTATCAGGACAAATGTGGCGGACGGTACCGAACCAACTACAGAGTGATAAGCGAAACGCCGGACCAGACGGACTAATTTTGAGTGTTAGTAATAATCAAACACCACGAACGTTCCGTATCTTGAAGTCCTTTATTATCGATCACGAAAGAAGCGACTCAAAATTAGTCCGTCTGGTCCGGCGTTTCGCTTATCACTGCTGGTTCTTTCGTCATGCATAATCCTTTCTCACTCGTAAGCGGGTCGTGGCATGGCATGCAAGTGGCGGCTAGTGGCGGCATGCAAGGCATGCAAGTGGCGGCTAGCTGGCTCTACCAATAGCCGCGGCTATTGGTAACAGTGGCCATCATGCGCTTTCGTCCTGCCTTCCATCGATCGGCTCGAAGACTCAAAATACGGGAAAGTTAAATGATGTTTAAATACCACCGTTTATGGGGCATTTATTGGACAGATATCGGAATTGGATTTTGATTGGAAATATTACTGAAATATTTGCATCATTCAAATAACGATGTTGCTTAATAATGCGTCATTATGCGCATTGCCACCGGTGGTATTTATTTGTGATTGTGGACCGCGACAAGCCTTTCATTTAAATATTGTTTGGAATTCTTTCATTATTATCTCCATAATGAGAATGCAAAGTGAAAAGTTTCAATCGAAAAAAAGCTGAGTATTCCAGCAAATGTTTACAGCACATTCCGCTTGAAACACTGGCTTTAAACACAAATTGAAGTTCATATAGGCGCATAGAAAATATCATAATTTATGATTAGACTTTGAAAAGGATCACACAAAAGCAGTAAAACATCGAAAATCCATGTTAGTTCCATGTCGGTAACTTTTCCACCGTAAAAACTGTCAGTCTTCGCCAAAACGGTAAGCCATCCTTGTCCTTCCTGCTTAAGCCCGTCTCTACCTTCCGGTGGCATCGTCAATTGTTTATCCATTTTCATCGATAACCAAGAAATCTTAGGAGTGTACGGAATTCAGATTACGTTTCGTGACACTGAACAATGCGGTGCTGAGAAGTCCGGTGCTGAGCTTGGTCTTGCCACTTCAGTTGGCTCGTGGAAAACCTGCTTCGCTCTAAGACAACGTGAAGTATGGATCCGCATCCTTGTTACTTGACAGGCACCGAATTGGAGAATTTCGGTAGGGCAATCAATTTCATGATTGATTTAAAACGTGGCACGCTGTCTCCGCTGACTTTCCGGAGGATTTTCCAGTTCCGCTGGCAAATGTTTCCCGGAAACCGTGCAACATAGACAACAATGGAAGAGAAAACAATGGACCGCCTTGAAAGGTATGTTTGGAATTGAGTATCTATTGTTCTGTCACTGGTGAAGAGCTTAGTAAAAATCATGCACTGTTTTGTCAATTTTATCTGTTCCATTATGGCCGTTTTTCTAAATGGCCGATGGTTTTCCTATAAAACTAATACAACTAAATTTATCAGGTCCTTTCACATAAAATTTACAATTGCGTGGAAGGTTTAAAAGTTCATTATATCCAACAGGTATTACATTATGTTCTCTAATGAAAAATAAAACCATTCTTACTGAGCGTTAAATCCAGAGACATTCCCAAGGATGTTAGTTTTCGTTTGCCTTCCTTCCGTGACATAAACAATGCTTGGCAGCCAACGGTGGGATTTACTACCCACTGCACACACTCTTCGAGTACCTTCTGTTTTATCCTTCTTTAATTACATCAGGTCTCGCGTCTCCGGGATGTGTCCTGGCAATCAGGCGTTGGTTCGTTTTCATGCGTCCCACGGCGACCATTCGCCACAGTATCGATGGACGATTTTAATTAATTGAAGAAGCTTTTATCCACATCCGTGATGAATTAAGGAACGGATGACGAATGCCAATGTCGGATCGTGTCACTTCTATTTTGGCTGAAGCGCACCGCTGGACTTCCTTTTTGCGTTGCAACGGAATTGTGATGGACAGAACCTGGGGTTCCTAGCCTACTTGATACCGGAAGCTAACGTCGCAAATGTAATGGCGAACGGCGAGGCGGATGCGCGGAGAAAAATCATTTACTCGACCCGATTTTTTCGCCTCTATTTCTATTCTTTCCACGAAATTCTTCACTTGAAACTAATTGTAAGGGGGTGTCCCTACGCTTGTTAGGAAATCACTCGGAAGCATTCGTCAAGGCTGATGACTTTCCGCCCGCTAGATGGTTGATACGGGCTTCAACATCCACTCCAAAATGTAATTTAAGTTTCCGTTTCCGATTCGTCGTTCAAAAACCACTCTCAACTGGGCGTTGCTTTTCATTCATTTGCCAAGAAAAGCATGGCTAAAATAACGGAAATTATCTCCTCTGCCTGATTCAATTGATCTTATCTAACAAAAGGGCACTCCGGCATCTGCACCGTGTGGGTTTCCAAAACTAGAAAATTTCTTTTATCCGACAAAAAGTTCTCATTTGTTCCAATATTTTTTGTATGCTCTTTTTGTAGAGGCTTCAACGAATTATTCAGAACGATTTGTTTTTTCTATTTTGACATTCGCCGCCAAATTATTGAAATGTTTTGTGTTCTGACGTAGGAGTTCCAGCGTATCCCTTTCTACCTCGGCATCAAAGTGGATGGAAACCCCATTATAAAATTTCCTGCGATTTTCTCCTTTCCTCTGATGACAGATTTCAGACTCGGAGCCACTGCTAATTTCGAGTGAACCTACGCTGTGCCGGAATGTGTGTGCTAACGGAGAAAAAAAAACAACCCATTGATGCTGATGAGTCCAAGTTATGTTCTCTCGCAACGGATATCACTTTATATCCGAAGGCGACATGACATGACTTCTGTTCCCCGAATGAGCCGTGGAATTCCGAAAGCGGTGTTACCGACCACCAACGTAATCCGGTACAACTCGAAGGAAAAACTCGTCGAGTTTACGTGTTATTTTTGTTTTGATTTGCACATTTTATTTTCCGCCGAATATCCTTCGTGTGTTTGCTCCTGGAAGTATGCAAAACACGGTACAGCGCGCTCGACCGCGGTCGACGAAGCGTTTCCGAGCGCGAAACGCTTCCGACACGATTAGGTTGAATCGGGTCGAGTTCGGCAGGGATCGGCACTTGGTCAGGTTTATTGGTAAGGTTCGAGGGTTCAACGTTGGGTTCCAATTGGTTGGGATTCTCAAAACACAAATAGCTACCCAAAATTCCCAACTTTTGTCCGATTCGGACGCGTTTTTGTGCGCGCGTGAGATCCGTCGAATTTTACGTGTTTTCGGATAAAGTATTCGGTTCGGTGTTTTCCGGTTCCGGTTGGAAAATAGGACGGTTTGCACATTCACGGAGTTCAAATATTCAAGCGGTTCGTCGTTCGTCGCGTGTGCAGAGAGAGAGAGCGAGAGAGTTGAATTAAAGCAACATAAAAAAAGAAACAGAGAAGAAAAAAAGAGTGTGTGAAGTTACGTGAGGTGCTAGCCATGTTTGCACGGATTCCTGCTTGTGTAATGATAATGTAAATATAGTTATACGATGTAAAAATAATGTAAATATGATGTAAATATAAACCAGTAGAAGCCTCCCTGGATCTCTGCGAGATTGTGCCGGGTTAGCTGCATGTGTGCGGCGAACGAATTTGGCGAATGTAAAGAAATCAAAGCACTCTGTGCTGTCAAAACGTGCCGCAGGCAAGTTCTTGAAAGCGTACCCTTCGTCCTGCGTGTGTGTGTGTGTGTGCACAGCATCCTCTCTATCTGGCCGGCGTTTAATCTTACGAGGCAAACGAGGCTCTACCGGAATGTCCTTCTGTTGTGTGCGCCTATTTTCGGTTACATCCCCGATTATTGCCCCGGAACGTAATGTAATGTGGCGCAGTGCGTAGGCTCCATCGCCTTTCCATTGCGGGGCCAAAAGTCCCGTTGTGGGTGCCAGAGTGTGTGTGTGTGTGTATGTTTTGAGCTGGGTTTGTTTTTCGGTGTGGTCAAAAACAGGCAGCAAGTAAAGCAGTGCGCGAAAGATGTAACGAAAACCTTGGCCAAGCGACCTGAACGGACGGACGGGTTTCGAGTGGTGTTGTGCTCTCCTCTCCTGGTGGTATCACCTTTTCTCGTTCTGCTCGCGAACCAGCGACCGAAGAATAAAAAACCCAGCTCCAACCGGCTCCAGCACCGTCGACAGAGTTCACCTTCCCGCGTGCGTGTCTGTGTGCCGCGTTTGTTTGTGCGATGGATGGCGGGGGGCTGGTGGTGACGGTGGCCGCGGTTTCTTGAGTTGTTCGCTTTGTTGTGCTGCGCGCTTCGCGCAACCTAAACGTCACGCGAAGAGCGAACGCGCGAAGGTACGCACGAAGCGGACGTGGAGAGAAAATTGGAGCAACTCACTCAAACACACACAAGCGCGCGATCAGAGGTCGAAAGCGAGCGCACACACACACGCTTGCTCACGCTTCCAGCTTCAAGCGGTTCTCCAGCGCGCGGAAGGTGAAACGAAGAGAAGGTGCGCGGTCCGCTCGGTTATCTTCGTGCCCTCCCGCTGCACTTCTTCTTCTTGCTGCCGGCTTCGTGGGTGCGCTTCTTGGCCCGCGGCGCTATCTGATCGCGCTGATGCTGCTGCGCCCTCTGCTGGAGCCGTTTGCGACCGCGCGTGTGTGCCTGTGTGTGTGGATGGATGTTTACGGTGCGGAGCAGAGGGCGCGAGAAGAACACACAAAGCGAGGACCGAAAACACAAGGCACAGCATCGGAGATCGATTTTGGCTCGACTCCGGGTTTGCCCATCTTCGGCGGCGACGTAAGTGCACACACACGCAAACAACGTGATCTCGCGGCAATCTTTCCCGTTTTAGAGCCCCCGCCCGCCGCCGCGTTTCGTCCGCGTTGGAACTGGGAAGTAAACAAATCCCGGAGACTCCGGAGAGACCTGCGTGTGCGTGTGTGCACTGCGCGTGATCCGCGTTCCAGTGTGTGGCGCGTGTGTGTTCGGAAAGTGATTTGACCGTGTGCATGTGCATGTGCAGCGGTCAATTTGCGCAGCGGCTCCGCTCTCTCCGTCGTATCGTGTTGCATAAATTTATTCGCATGACTGCTGCAGTGCGGTGATTCCGCCACCCATTTCTTATGCCGAAGGCTATGCTGCTTGCTGTTGTTGTTGTTGCCGCCAGTTGATCGGCGGGTTTTTTTGTCTGCCGAGCAGTTTCGGACCCGGGTGCATAAGCTGGAACCGTGGTCAATCGCTGTCGGAAGTTTGATCGGGCGGTCCCAGTTCAGTTCAGTCGGTTAATGTTGTCTATATTTTTAGGGAATTATCCTTGAGGAAGTGCGGTGCCGCGAATCCCAGTGACCGCGTACTTGGTGCTTGTAGGCAGTGACCATCACCGAAACGAAGTGGAACCGATCGCGGTCACCGAAGTGTGCTGTAGAGTGAGTCAGAGCGTTTTGTGATCGCATTAGAAGTGCTTCGAAGTGAAGGGATCGGAGATCATCAGTCGCCGGCTTCAGTGGCAATGGAATTGATTGATGATTAAAGTTGAAGAGAAGAAAAAAAGCTTGAAAACGCGAAACTTGATGCGGCACCAGCGGACTCGGATCGGATTGCCTTGTAAGGTGCGTTCTCGCGGTTCTGCTGCTGGAAGAAAGGCCTGAAATCGCGCTGCCAACGCCGCGGCGAATCATCGCGCGGCGTTTGTGTGCGTGGCCAGCGAGCTCCCGACGCCGATCAATAGGTTAGTAGTGACCAATACAGCTTGACTGCGCCTTATGCGGCACCTTCCGAGTGAATCATCGCTCGAAATGGTCTTCGGAACTCCGCTATGCTCGATGCGAATCTTTGACGAGGAAGCAACATGGATTCCGCGAGTTTAGCTTAATCACCCTCCCCCCCGGGGGCCGAATGTTTTCAGTTAGCTGTCTCTTTAGCGAGACAGCCCTACGACCATTGTTTGCCCTACACGTGCCCATTAAATCAGCGACCAAGCGGCGATATCGCTGACTCACAGCCCTTATCACTCTGACGCCACAGTCGGATTTCAATCGGATGTATGACACTCACGCCGCCGTCTGGTGAAGGTCAGACATCGGACACCGGGTCGGGCTCAGTTCGGGTTGACAGTGGCTCAGAATTAATTATTTATCACACTTGCAGCATTCGGTTGTTCGCCGGTGCGAAGTGCTTTACCTTGGATTTTCGAGGCAGAATGAGGCTGGGGATCACGTGCCGCCTCAACCAGCGTGGGGAGTGGGCAGTGAGGCGTGCAGTGGAGCCCACGAAGAGAGAAAAACAGGTTCTAGACGGGGGTTTATCGACTGCAGCCTCCACCGGTCGGCCAGCCAGCACACCAACCGTGGTGCTGCGCGGAGCGAGGGGTTGTTGTTGCTGTGTACGTGTGGCTTTGTCTTAGCGACGATCCACCGTGTACGTGGTCTGTTCCGAAACTTTCGCGATATTTTTATTTCCGCGGGCTCCGTTTCTTCAATTTCCGATTTTAATCAAGTAATCAGTCAATTTTGACAGCTGTTTAGCTTGGACGTGTTTTGGCTCATCGATGGTTTCTGTCTTCTTCCAAATTATTTGATCACGAAGTGGTAATTTGAGTTTTGGAAACAGCAAAAAGTCACAGAAGGCCAGATCTGGGGAATACGGTAGCTTTGTAGTGTGTTTTCTCCTAAATCCGGGCGCTTGTGGCCGCTGATTGCTTCGTGCTATTTGCGCACTACTTGGAGGTATAATATACCTTATGGACCCGTTCTACCCTGTAGCTACTACTCATGATACACCACGACCCTGCAATCTAAGAAAACTGCAAGCAAAACCTTTACATTCGACCGAACTTGGCTCTTGGTCGTTCACATCATCTCGGCCCTCTCAGAACATTTTGAGCCACCGATAAACGCTGCTTTTGGCCAAAATAGCTTCAACATAAGCCACACAGTCAACATTCGGAGTGCGTCCGAGCATTTAATTTTGTTTTTGACATAGAATTTGATAAAGATTCTTTGCCATCCATTTTTTCCATTGCTGGCCAATAAAATAGGTAAAAGTATTTGAGCTGCATTATTTGATCATTTTTCAAAACCCATTGCATTCACAGGTATTACAATGATAGCACAGGATGGTAGTAGTAAAACTAAGATAAAGATAGTCTAAGTGAAAAATTCTAGAAACTCGCTTATTACAATAGAAAGCAGCTAAAAGCACATGGCCAAACAAAAAAGGTAAATTTGTGTATAGGGCAAATTTTAATGAATTTACACGGTTTACCCTTTTGCTCATATCAAAAGTCAATATTTTATTTCAAAATTAGTCAGTATCCCGTGTATCCACCGTTGTTTTGGAGCACTGAATGCACTACGAATGGTCCAAAGCGAATCGACCAAATCCTGACAAGTTTTTGCTAGAATTGAATACCATTCTTGATGCACTTTTTGCCACAATCCATCTTTATTTGAAAAATATGGTCCAGCTAACTTTTGCTTCAAGGTATTCCACATGTTTTCAATAGGGCTTAAGTCAGGAGACTGACTTGGCCAAGGCAAAACTGACACATTATTGCCATCAAACCACGATTTCATAAGCTTCAACGTATATATTTGAAATATTCATCTTAGTGGCATGTTTTCTTCGACGTAAGACAGCATAATCGTCATCGTCATCGTCATCGAACATTCTACTGAGGGCCCTGTATCGTGGAAACAACGATTTTATTCAGATTTACAATTGAAAACTGATTGCACCAAGATCAAATAAACCAACTCCTTTCAAGAAGTCGGTTAAAATCGCAGCGTATACAACAAAGTACCTATTATTTTGACCATGCCAAATGAAACTGCTGTCAAAACAGGCGGCACTTTTAAGTAAAATATCACCAACATAGCTAAACAGTGACGTAAAGTACAGTGTATCTAAGTACAGTATCAGTACGGTGATCATTGGTTTAGTAGTGGTTTGAGTAGAGTTTAAAATGTACCAGCTTTACACAATTACCTATTTTATTTGCCAGCAGTCAAATGTCGCGAAAATGTTTCAACAGACCACGTAGAGGGCATAGAGATCGCGGGGCAGCGTTCATCTTCCCCCTTCATCACTCGAGTTTGCGGGAATAGCGAAGAAAAATCGACTCGGTTTAGCAAATGACTGTGCCGGGAACAGCAAACACACAGACAGAGGCGGAGCGCAACGATGGCCATCGGACGGGTCGTGCACTAGAGCGGATCGTGACGGGGGCGTGTTGCACCACCAGTGCACCAGCTCGATGGCACCGGGTATATCGGCTTGCGCGGAATGTTTGTAAACAGTCACGGGGGCCACACCGATTACACTGCTGTGAGCATAATGCTCGGCGGAATTATGGTGCTGACTCGCCGGAAAAACAAACTCGGGGAATGGAAATGCATTCCAAGATGCGCAGGCTGGCTGGCTGGAGATTGGTTGTTATGCGGCCTGCTCGGGGCTGCCGGGAAGTTGCATCCGTGCGCTGGACGGGCGCAAACTCTTGAGCTCTGCAGCTTAAGCCGTGGACTTCGATGGCTGAGACTTTGTAATTCTCGAGCCACGCGGCAAACATCATATGAAGTACACTTTTGCTTCGCTCTGCCGCTGGCAGGAAGCTTGTTTACGCTCCAAGTTGTTGCACGCATCGTCAGCTTGTTTACGTTTACTCCGGGGCGTTTCTCGAGTTCAAGCGTTCATCGACAACCCGCTGCGTGTGTATGTGGCTGGCTTGTTTTTTTTCGTCCGCCGCGTTCTGTAAACATTCTCAACAACTCTCCCGCCCTCGGCGGTGGCTTCGTTATCGAAACGGGCCCCATAAAGCCAATTTTCGGACCCCAGAAGAAAAGAAATCTAACCTCGATCTAATAAAATGGAAATAAATGGGTGCCATTCGCGGCGCGCACCGCAATGACGATCGATTTGTTTCCTCCGCCCAATCACCCAGGACCAAGCGGCCGGGGAGTTTTTTGCCTTCCGCGGCGGTCCTAACTCAGCAAGCATAATGAACTCGCGACTCCGCTGGATTTGTCGACCCGAACAATTCGCCTTCCGGGGGACCTCCGATGGTTGAATTGGTGTTACCGAGCCGGGGAAACAACAACAACACACGCAACAACACACCACACGGCACATTCTCGTTCTCGTAGGGCCACTTGGCCGTGACTTTGGCTTCTTGCCGAGAACCGCCTTGGGCTTCCGAAGTTCTCGAAAGAGCTTCCAACGGACTTCCTTTCGATGGCCGGGTATGATTCATATTTATCCATTTGAGCGTGTTTCACGATAGCAGCACTCACCACCGGGTCACGTGGCGGACCGACCGCGACCGCAATCAATCCGCGCGCGCGCGTGCCCCGCAGCACCATGACTTCTTTTTTATGTGGGCCACGCGACCACAAGTGTGCTCCAACTGGGGTGGCCGCATTAAAGGGGGGCTCTCTCTCGTGCGACAAACGGGTCTCGTTTGGTGCGGGTCTCAGAAATGAAACTACTAAAACTACTAATGGCTGCTTCGGGGCTGCCAAAGGTTGTTGCACATACCAGGAACTGACGAAGTGAATTACTGGGCCGATGACTTCCCTTTTCCCCCTTTCCCCAAATCCCGCGGCGGAGCGGAAATTGGTTTTCGAGTGACGAGTTCGGGCGTCACAACAGGACTCATCCTTACCCCGGGGCCGGGCCGTGTCGGGTGATGTATGTATCGATATGTTGTGGGCTTGTTTTGTGGGTTGCCGCCCGTTCGACCGCACCGCCCTAACCTCACTTCATGCACCGGCACCATTAGTCACCGGCGGCGTGTCCGTGTCCGGCATCGTTTGTAGCGTTTTATTTGCCGATGCCATCGCGTTCCCCGACCCGGAAGGTCCTTCCGAATCCATGCGTGTGTGTGTGTTCGTGATCTATGGTAAAATCACGAACTATTCGAGGGTAATAAATTAAATCGAGATTCCCTCATGGTGCTCAGTGGATGGCCTTGTGCATTGGCTTGCCAGCACTCGCCCGGAACCGAAGTCGAAGAAGTTGTCTGTGTTGTGGCACGGAACGACCCGCCGGGTTGTTTGTGGACCGGACATACGTGGTCCACCCAAAATCACGGACTATTGAAATGGTGAAATAGGACCTCCCGTTGAAAAGTGAAACCTCCTCTCTCGGTGACTCTCGGTGGGGGCATCGGGTTCAGTGGCCCGGCATCATCTGTGCTCCGTACGATATCTTTCATCCGAAAATCTACCTTCCCTGGTGGTCCTGTTCCGGGACCTCCGTCTGGTGTGTGTGTGTGTGTGGGTCAGGATTATGCATCGGCGAAACGTGACCACTGGACGGAGGCGATAACTTGTAGCGCTCCGTCCCGTTCGGAAATCCTTCCGGGGTGGCCTTGATGAAGCTGGCGGAGCCGAGCGTGACCCCAATGACCCGGACGACGTCAATGGGGAGCGCCGAGTTTTCCAGCCGCGTTTTTGGGGGTTTATTTTTATGAATAAGCAATTCGTTGTTGTCATAAATAAATGTTATTTATGCTTCGATTTGCTGATTCATTTGCTCGTTGTGCTGTCATTTAGAGAGGCGGCGACGGCGGCAACCCTTCGCGCGCAGAAAGGACCCGCTCGGGCACGGGGACCCCGCTCGGCGAGTCCTGCGCACTCTACCTAGAAGGTGATGTTTTCGTCCTCATTTCTTCGACCGCAAAAGAAAAGGTGGTGCTGGCCAAGGACGTGCAAAACCGGTGCGGGACGACGTCCTTTTTCATTTCGACTCCCTGCCAAGCGTGCCGGGCTCTTTTTTGTGGTTTGGTGCCCTTTTACCGTGGGCGTGTGTGTGTGTGTGTCGTGCCCGGGGGCAACTTTATGTGAGGTAGTTAATCATTTTTATTCTCGAAAGCAATCCATTAACAAGATTCTTAATCGAGCGCAACCATTTTATGGGAACGGCTCCGGGGATCCTGTAGCCTTTCTTCGTCTTTTTTTTTTCTTGCCACTGCCCTTCTCAACCGTCAAGGCCGTCCACACGGGGTGGGTTGGTTGTGGGGTACAATACAACACTTAAATGCTAACGTACCTGGCGTTGCGTAGCGGATGGCAAAACAATTGGTCCTCGGCGAATGGCCGCCCCAGGAGTGGTGATTTCTCGCCCGTTTTTTTGTTCTTCTGAATTTTTAATACGATTCCCAAAATGGGTCCCCCGGTGCCAAGATGTTGTAGGTTCCAATCAACGAGCCTTGAAGGAGCATGAAACCGAATTTTTGAGTACCCTCTGCCCTTTCGGTCCCGATGGTCCACGATCGATAACACAGTTAAATGAAGCTTATCGGAGATGTTTCAAGCGTCAGTTTCATGTCCTTTACGGCCACTTTGGTGACCCTGCCCGGGGAACTATCCAGCCATTGCTCGCTTCGGGGCATCCAGGAAAGGTTGACCCCACAGATAGTGGCCCGGCCCGGCCGTAGTTTAATGAGGGTTGTCCCATTTGCCAGTGGGACATAAAAATCAAATCTCCTGCTCTCCACTTTCTCGGCCCATTTGTGTCGCCTTCCCGCCGCCAGCATACTGGAGGCAGCATAATGAGACGAAGTTCTGGGGTGTTGAATGTGGAACTAATCCCCAGAAGTCGTCGTCGTCGCACCGACCCCCCGCATAGTTAGTTCGTTTGAGGTGCTGAAGCAAAATCGACAGCTACTTCTCTGCCGAGGATTCGATGTATTTTGATTAGACTTATAATGGGAGGCGTCCACGTGTATGTGTTTGTGTGGCCATTGATGCCGACCTCAACAGCTATCATGATTCATAGCCGCACACTTGGCAATTCTCACGCACCACGATAAGGGCCCGTCCGTAGGGGTTGGTTCGGATCTCCCGGAAGACTCTGCGATTCTTTGTATCGGCAGCCCAAAACGGACAGAGACCCCCTGGCAGTCTGGCAGTAAGGGATAATGAATTTCATATACCACACGATGGATGGGCACACACACAGAGAGACGGGATGGATGATGAGCATATTGCGTAGCTGGCCGTTCGGATGGGATGACCGACGGTCCTCAGGTCCCCGGTAGCTGCTCTCAACCAGGGTCTCCCCTGGCTCTCCGCTCGATGCCTTTGTCCGCAACGAAATCGCCGTGCGGTGTCCGTTTGTGGATCTCGGAAACCCCCGAGGGGTTGCTCTTTGTTTGGCCACAATCAACAAAACTGCATACATGACCATCAGCACCACCACCAGGGTGAGCGATGCAGCAACAATGCAGCACCGATGGGGCGGGAGTCGTGGTCAGGCGCCTGGAACCCATTCTGGTTCTTATTCCGTTTATGCTACAAATTTGCTCCACATTCTGTAAGCAAACACACACAAAGGGTGCACCCAAGGGGTGTGCCTTTGCTGCTGAAGAGAGAGAGAGAGAGGCGGGAGCGGGTGCACCGGGGAGAACTGGGGGGGCCGGGGCCTTGTTGTGGCGCAGTGTAGTGTTTTTCTTTCTGATTTTTCCTTACTTAAGATCCCATCGTCAGAATCAGAACATCGTCCGCCGATCTGGACCTGGAGCCCCGTCGGGTTACGGACGATCGATGAGAACACACACACCAACCAAGCGATGACGCATGTTTGGGGTGCCGCACACGGCCAAGACGGAGCATAATATTACCTAGTCGTACGCTGTGTGCGAACTCCCGTCATTAGTCATCGTCTGTAGCTCGCTTTCTGTGTGCGGACCATAAGTTTTGGAGTTAAGAATTTGATGCTTTATTTCTTCGGACTTGCCCCCGGACGACGGACGACGATGGAAGCCAATGAAATGTGCAATATTGTGTCGGCTTCCGCCGCGCGGCCACAAGGAACTGAACCGGAGCCTGGTGAGCGCCAGGAGCGGGTTGAGGCAGTCCACGGAATCATTTTACGGTTTCGTCTCATTTATCACTAACCCCTGTCAGTAGCACCCACACGTTAGTCCTCTTCCGCCTCGCTCCCTCCCCCGACCTAGTTGGGAATCCGGAGTTTTAACCGCACATTTCAATGTCGCCCTCAGCGTGGTCCATTCCAAAAGAGTGCGACGCTCTTGGACCGTGGACTTCATATTTAATCCTCAAGTACGGACACAAAACATGCCCTGGTGTCTGCCCGGTTCCGGGCCTTGTTTTCGCCAGTTGTTTCCTGTTGCTTTTCAGCGTTCAGTTCGATAAGGCGTGGCATAATTAAAAATTCAGAATTCAATTCCTCGTCAGGACAACCTGCCCTGCTGCTAGTGACGTGGTTCTGCGCAACAAAGAAATGGCCACCGCTGTTCTATCCGCCTGGTGCCACCCCTTTTTCTAGGTCTAGCAAAATGACACATTCAAACAAACGAAAGAAAAGACGAAACTCGGACACGAAACTCGGAGCAGAACCGGGTCGGCAACACATCCGGTACGTCCGCCCTTTTCACCAACCAGTCGCCAACCAAGTGGACCAAGACTTGCTACTGTCAGGTCGGCTCGTGCTGAAAAGGACGTAATTTCCCTCGGAAAAATTAAAGTGCCGTCGTCGCCCACTCTACGGAGCCGAGGCCGAGGATAAAGTGGTCTCACTCAATCTTTTTTTCCTCCTCCAAAGCACAGCCGGACAGGCAGACAGACGGAGTGTTTTTGTGTGGACTCCGTAGGCCCCTGGGTTTGTTTCGTCCCCCGAGGGGGGGAACCAGTGTCCCTGGCTCGGGAACAGGGAAATGATTTTCGCAAAAGTGAAAAGGGATTCCCGGGAGGGAATCCCACGAATCTTTTATCCCGGGCCCCGCTTTGAGTTTGGTTCTGTCCGACGACTTCTTTCGGCGTTGCCGCACATCCTCTTCCCGGTGATCCTGAAGTGACGCATCCGAAGAAAGAAGTTCTCTTTGGTTCGGCTTGGGCCGAAAGGGTGGCACCAACGACGAAATCGATACGCACGGCCTCAGGGGTGGCAGAGGCTGGCTGAAGGGGGCTGGCGGAAACGGGAAACGGGAAAACTTTTCCATGTTGTCCGTTCGGTCCGTCGGGAAGATGCGATAATTTTTGCCACGCCAATCATTCCGGCGCTGGAGCGCGCGTGCGGCTCATCGTGCTGTCGGTTCCGGTTCCGGTGCTCGATTAGAGAGGCAGTAAACTCATTATCACACCCGCCGCCCTTCGAGCCCATCCTGGACCTGGCCCTGCTGCTCGGTGTGGGAGCTTTTACACCGTACATCCCTTCAGTTCTGTGCCAATTCTTCCCTGTTTGCGTTCCGGCGGTCCTCAAAAACCGCCGTGTCGAGGGTCTAAGGCAATCGCTCTCTCTCCCTAGCCGTGCGTGGCGATCCTGGCCTGGATCATCCCGGAGCGGCAGCTGTCTTTCTTTTAGTTCCTGGCGTTCGTTTGGTTGTGTGATAATTTTAGACCCCGTCCCCGGACCGACCAAACGGTCCGGGAGAACCCGGTCGAAGGACGGGGAAGCTCAGAACTAATATCCCGTCCTCTCGCTCTCTCGCTCTTCCTCGGTTAGCCGCAGCCCGTTTCTTGATCGGAGTTCGGATCGAGTGGGTAGCAGCTGTCGAGGTCTCTCTAAATGTTTGAAGTTTCGGCCCCGTTTTCGGGGTTTCAATGTCAGCGCGTGGCGGTCGGGAAAGCAGGGAAGACGAGAGAGAGAGAGATAAGCAAGCGCGTGGCGTCAGCTGTGCGCTGCGCATCGTGACCCTCACGATGCACGGCGATGCATTCGATCCGCCTGCTAGGTTGCTGGGCCCGCAATGCTATGTTTGGCCAAATTATGTTTACAGAGGAATCGCTTTTCAAACGCTTGGTTTTTCGGTTTGGGCGAAAAATCCCAGCCCAGGGGGTAGCGCATGCTGTTGCACTCCGTTGTGGCTGATAGCAGTCCAGGTTGGGCGTTATTTTTCGAAAATGGTGCCTGAGAGTTATTGGTGCACTTCCGGCCCTGCCCAACCCGGCGGTGTGTGGCTTATCTACGCGGAGTGCTCTGACGGGGACGGGTCTTTATTTGCTGTGCAGTGCGCTGTCCCGATAAGCTGGCCTCAACCCGAGTGCGGTTTATTTATCGATAGTACCCGGTGCCCGGTGTGCTGCACTCTTGGCGATAACAATCGAACAACGCGTTCGCGCACAAACAGACCAGGTTGTTCAGTAAGTTTTCAGATTCAACATTAGAGGGCCCTGTTGCTAACCTAGTTTTTGTTTGTTAAGTTTCATTTGTGAAATTTGCGAACGAATGTTGAAAGTGTATGAGGACTCTTTGTCTTCAATTAGTACATTAAAAGAAGGGTTTCTAAATTTAAACGTGGTCGTACAATCCTTCAAGACGATCCTCGTCAAGGATGTCCAAAAACAGTAACAACACCTGAAATCGTAGAAAAAATACAGGATATCGTATTGGAACATCGTCGAGTGACTGAAAAAGATTTAGCAGAAGCCCAAGGCATCTTGTTGGGCAGTGTAAGCAATATTTTTACTGAAGTGGAATGAAACAAAAACGCATTCGGATGCAACGAAAGGATAAAGTGGATTTTGTGCATTGAATCATCACCATGGATGAGACTTTGGTCTATCGCCATGATCCTGAATCAAAACCAGAGAGTAGTTTGAGCCTAATTCTTCGCCTCCGAAACGAGTTCGTGTCCAGATATCGGCCGAAAATTAGTGTTGGCATCAGTTTTTTTTGGGATGCGAAGGGAATTTTGCTGTAGGATTACTTGGAAATTGATAAAACAATACATTTTGATTATTGCTGTAACTTTTTAGACCAGCTCGAAGAGAAAATTCGTGAAAAGAGACCCGTTTTGTAGAAGAAAAAAATCATCTTTCATTAGGGCAAAGAGCATTTTGACGATGGCAAAAGTCCATGAATTAAAGTCCAAATTGTTGGAGTATCCTCCGTGTTCACCAGATTTGGCCCCTAGCGACTTCCATCTGTTTCCATCCCTTAAAAAAAACATGCACGGAAAGCGTTTCTCATCAAATGATGAGGTCATAACAGCTGTGGAAGTGCATTTTGCAGCCCTTTCAGATTCTCATTTCAGGGATGGAATTGATAAATTAGAATCTCGTCGGAACAAATGTATTGATGTTCAGGGAGACCACCCTGTATAATGAGGTGTATTTCAAACCATAAAATACTCTTTTTTCTTATTGAATCTCGAAACTTATTGAACATCCCTCGTACAACGCTTAACGCAAACGCAAATTACCTGCCGGAGCTGCGGACGCCATTTTGCAGCGCCCCGCACGCAGCTGCATAGCTGTTCGAGTCGGAAAATTCCGCAAGTTCCGGTGTCGATGAAGCCGAGAAGCTGCAGCCGGCTTTTGTGAATTATCCTTACCGTTTATGCCGACGCCGCCGACTCTGCGCCGATTACACGCTTACGCTTTCTGTGTCTTGGTCGGGTAGCGTGGCACGGTGGTGGGTAGCCCCTGCTAATGGCAATGCTTGATTGCACTTCCGGAGGGTGTCGTATTTCTTGCGAACCGCCAAGAAAACCCGGAGCCTCGGCGTAGGGCGCTTGCAAACGCAACCGAACGATAAACATTGTTGGCACGCTTTTTGCGGTATTGTTGGAGGAGACAGGGATCGCTCGGCAGAGAGGGTCAGGGGAGAAGGCAGTCGAATCGTTTACGCATTAATGTTGGCGCGAAATGAAATTGGAATTTCCGAGTGCCCTTCTCGGTTGCGCGCGCGTCGCCCTTATCGCCACTTCGTTCGGGGCCTATTTGTAATTTTTAATTAGATTATGCATGATTGATAGCCTCCACTTTTGGGATGGGTGCGGGATGGGACCTTCGTTCGAGGGTCCGCAAGATACGATATAGACCGCGCTCTCGGCAATCGGAGCTCGGAGTTATGCAAAGTGCACGCCAACGCCCCACCGTTTCGAGCCGGTCAATCAGCGCGAGGTTCGTGTTCGCGTGGTCCGCGGGGCGAGGCTTTCCGGCGATTCCGGCGGGCCCCGTGTTGCATTACTGCAAACAACCCCCCGAGACGAGTTCCGGGTTCCTGTGCCCATCCTGGGACGGGGTCTGTCCGGTCTACTGCCGGGTTTGTGAAGCGCAGTTTTTTTATGCTGCCTTTCGCCCAGCGGTTCGGCACTCGGTAGGTTGGGGTGGAACATCCGTGGCGCATGTGAATAATTTAAGGATCGAGCGCAACGCCTCCGTCATCGTCCTGCGGCACGACGAGCGGTGCTGAAACGGCTATAAATGTTAACGATGTCTCGAGGCATCTTGATTAATGTCGTAAATGGGCCGCGGGCAACGGGAACCACGCACACACAGCCCTCAACAGGCTCGCGTAGGCCGGTTTAAAGGCAACGACATGCGACTGTCAACCGCACTGTTTACCAGTTCTTTTTTCCCCAGCCCGTTAATTCGCTTGCAAGGGCGTGCCGTAGTCCTGGTTGAACTCTTTTTGCCGTAAATTACTTACTGGACTCCGGTTCGGTTGCATTACGGGGGGAACCATTACGGAAAGTAAGCGGAGGACTCTTCCGCGTTTATGTTTGCATACAACTCCCCTCGATCACGTCCTGCTCCGGTCCTGCGTTCCGGTGTCCATTGCTTCTAGCCACGCCAGCGTACTCTTGGCGAAAGTAATCTACAGCGAATGTGGAAGTAAGAAACTCGCCCGTTCCAAACAGCCCAACTAGCCTTTGGGGGAAGAATAACACTCACACACACGCACAATGGGGCAATCAACCGGGCCGGGTAGCAAGTGGATTAGGTTTTGCAAGGATTTTCCTCGCTCGTGACCTTCAAGCCGAGCGTTGGGGACCGGAAGCGTGTTCAATTCGCTGCGTATAGACTCCCTCGGCATCGTCTGCCATCGTCTTTGCTCTCCACACCTTCACCGGGCACTTTGGGCCCTTGGGCCCGCTTGACTGGCCCTTGACCGCTGTGAAGAAGGCGAACCGGAGAACGGCGGAGGACGTCCATTTGTTTTCGTCGCAGCGGCTATTGAAGCAGCGCGATGCCGGTAGCGATGAAATGACGTTCAATCAGCCGGGCAAAAGCCGGCAGTGGCCGGACGCTCGACTGGGCGAAGGAATTAAGCACCGTTCGTGCGAACCCTGAAGAACCCTTCAGCCCGGCGGCATGAAGAGATCCGGCTTGTGGCGTGCGTGTGTGTGTGCTAGGGCGCTCGACGTCAAGCATCGTTGTTCCTTCTCTCTCTGTGCCCGTTGTGTGATGAACTGTTGATCTGATGGAAGGGTTCCTCCAGTGGCACTCCTCGCTGATTCGCAATGTTGGCTGGCATTTGCATGCGGAACGGCACGACTTTCTTCTTCGGCCTGTAACGTACACTTTGTTGCCGAGTGCCGTCCTGTGTGCGCTTGAATACATCGGCCGCTCGGCGCCGACTGCGGTTAAAGTGCAGCGTCTCATCGATTATGCTCTAATCAGCGGAGCTTATTAATGATACTATTTCCAAGGAACCATTCAGCACAATCGCATTATCGCCTCAAGTTGCGTGCGGTTGCGTAGCAGTGCCCTGTGTTACGGCGTGCCTTTGTTTGACATGCTTGATTGGGAACAGATTGGAGCACAGTTCATAGATAATGTTCGGCAAATGTTGAAATAAAACGTCTCAATCAAAAAGTCAAGTAATTTGAAGAACTTTTAAATGTTCTAGAAATAATAAGAGAGTTTCATTGTTCTGCTGCTCTATGTTTTCATTTTCTCATATAGGGATGTCTTATTTAATGTTTGGATTCCGAAGTTAGAGCGCAAAGTATCATTTGTGGCTGTCGCTGTATTGGACGCAGTGCCGTCCTGCGCCGAAACCAAATGTTCAAGTTTTCGGCTTTAATTTCGCCGAAGAACCAATCAGAATGGTCCATTGAAGTAAAATGGGCCGTTGATGCTACCAAACCACAACCCGCACCAGTCACTCGTTGTGGGTTCATTCGTTTCTCTTGCACGACGTGTGAGTTTTCCGAGCCCCAAAACGACAATTCTACTTGTCAACGTAACCACCGAGGTGGAAATGAGCTTTCCAAATTTCGTACAGTTTGAGTAGTAGTAGTAATAGTATATTTATTGAATATAATTTGTCTGATCGTGGCACGGATGCCGAGTGGTACATTGTTCGCAACGGGTTCGCTTTAGCACTCCTTGTTGTTCCTATTTTCGGTCCCGTTTGCTTTGGGCGCTGTGAATTTGTACTGATTGTTGTTTGTATGCTCTATAACGTGGGGAAAAAATTACTTAAAAACCCACGAAAAAAATAAAATAACATTATAACTTACATCGCTAGTTCCTTAAGATCTAATTACATGCTAATATTTATGCCGGTAGTAGTGTTTTTGTCGACGTGATTAATAAGAAAATACATCTGCGTCCTGACGTGTAATTGCGTGATACTATACCATGGGAGTACGTTTATTATTAGTTTTGGAAGCTTGTTCTGGTGGATTTGCAGCTTCTTAATATTGGTTCTTGCGCACTTGCTCCAGATTGGTGCTGCGTAGGTTAGAGTTGGTCTGAAGCAGGTTTGGAAAATGAGCAGTATGTTTTTAATATGTAGTTTAGATTTGTGTAAGAATGTGTAAATAGATTTCAGTGATTTCTCTGACTTGAAAATTGTGCTCCCAATATGTTTTTTGAACGTTAAGTTTTTATCTATGTGTAGGCCGAGGCGACCCCCGCTGATAGAGCAGTCGGTAGTGCTCTTCGCTGTCACGCAGCTGGCCTGGGTTTCGAATCCCGGGATCGGTTGTCACTCAACCGGCCATGGTTTCGATTCCCGATACCGGCGTGACAGGGGGGTTGGCGCGGGGCTAACAATCCCGCCCGTAAAAAATTAAATGTTACAGAAGAGCATCAGAGAGATTAACATTAGTCTCTGGTGCAGGCCAAGACTGCTCAGCGGTTGTAGCGCCAAAAGAAGAAGAAGTAGGCCGAGGTATTTACGCTAGATCTCCATGGTACCGTAATTTGGTTTATGGTTGGTCCGTAGGATGGTAGTTTCTTACTGCATCTTTTACGTGTGAAGTATATTGCTTCCGTTTTCAATTCGTTAATTCTTAGTTTCCATTTACTACAAAACTTATTGTACTGACGCAGAGCTTTGTTTGTGGAAGTGGTTATTCTCCTGGGTTCGTACAGTTTGAGTTGAAGACTCATCACTTTGGAAATAAGTTTTTAATATTAGCCAAATTTCCGTGGAAAGAGAGAAATTTTAAAGTTGTTACTAAATGTTTACAATTTCCAGAATGAAGTGTGACGTTTTATAAGTCAAGTAATCGGTAGTTTAATATGGATCTATATTTGAGTTCTCGTTGGAATATTGTGTCTTTTGATTCATGATTGTTGTTCATCTTCCATCCGAAGTAGGTTTGTGGACACAGTTTCCTGCACCGAACTGTGCACACAATCAGTTAATACGCCGAAAAGTGGCGCCATCGCCGTGAACCGTGAAGGTCCTGACCGACATAATTAAGTTTCCTTCGACAAGCTGACGCTTTAGTAGAAGACCGCCAGCCAGCCACACATCATCGTCTGTGCCGTGGCAATTAAATTTCAGCAATGGCGCATGGTTTTTTAATGTCAACAGGAGAAAGACAAGTGGGTTGCCTGGCCATTGCTTCGGTCGCGTGCCGGCAACATTATCGCTTGGTTTGAAAAATTAATCTCAAACAAATTAGCCCAACCGTAACCGGAGGGAAATTGAATGGAGTGACTCAATGCAATGGCCGAGGCCGAGCGTCGGAGGCGTATGTGGGCCGCGTCGTGACACGGAAAATCAATCCGCCAAAGCATAAGTCGGTGCGCTACGACACGGGACACACAGCGCATGAAAGCGTGTGTCCGATGAGTCAGTTCCCAAGAAATTGGCATATGTCTGTCACGCGAAACCGGGTTATGATCGACAGGTCATGGCACATAATTTGCCCGAAGCCGGCACCGGCACCGGCACGACACCGGCGACCGCGGACCACGCACGCAAACGGGTCCGGAGCGCACACGGGGTGCAGTTTGCAATCGATGGCGTATTGACTGTTAGAGTTGTCCCCGGTCGGTTGGTCGGTCGTTTTCATTTCTTCGAGCGAACGTCATTTCGCTCGCTATAGCCTTCCTGGTAGCCGGAAGCGTTCCCGAAGAAGTCCCGCTGGAGCCTCCGTCATCATCGTCGTTGGTAGCCACATAACGGATCGATAGGCGTCCCGAACCGGCGATCCGCTTCTCCGAGTTGCCCCGCGGGAAGCAGTTTGATTTGGCTTCTGGTATAAGATTTTTCATTTTCTCACTCGATTGGTTTTTCTATTGCGCCCGGAAGCTCGCTACGGCTCGCTTCGCCTCGTCCGCGTGGGCTTGCGTTTGGAACTCGGGTTTCGGTGTCCGCTTTTACAATCGACCAGCCGGAGAACTATATCCGCACGGACCCCTGGTCCAAGCTGGTCCGGGAAAACTCGATTATGACACAATTGAATCAAAAAGGATGTTTAATGAATTTTGGGAGCTTTTCACTAATCCGGGCGACATGGCAAGTGGCAAGATTCCGGGGAATCCTTTTACTGTCGGGCGCCCAGCTGAAAAGCCCGTCGTTACCTGCCCAGGCACCCCATCACCCCCCAGGCCGTTCCGGGAGCGAGTTCCCTAACGAGCGTCAACCGCAATCAACGTTACGGGTCCCTATTAATATTGTGACACTTTCGTCACATCCCCCACACACACCCACACACACAAGCAGACACACTCTTTCGAATTTCGTTTTGTTTCGCCCGGAGAAGAGGACGACGACGAGGTGGCATTAGCTACGGCCGAGTTTCCGGTTGCCCGGAATATGGACGCACATAAATCAGACTTCGGTCCACAGTCGTCGGGTCTCGGGATGGTCCTTGGTCGCTGTCGCTTTGATGTCGCTCGGGCGTGTGCTAGTAAGGTGTGCCGTGCGCGCGGGACACCCGGATTACCCGGGGTGAGGGGGGGCGTGGAGATAGTTTTCCTTGGCTTTCGAATTAATTCCACGCACGATTTTCTCGCCTGTCAATTAGCGCCGCCGAGACCGACGCCTCTCGTTGGATTATGGCGAGCGGCACATTTCGGCACATCTATTACGTGTCCCCCCCGCACTCCGGGCTCTCATAATTTGCATCGGTAGCAATTTTCGGAGCCGCTGCCGCGACTCTCCGGCTTGGCTTTGATGGCGTCATCGTCGTCGTCGGCGACCGGTTTGACAATCGACGGCCAAGGCGTTTCAGAAGCGCGTGCCTCCGGCGATGATGAATGTCTCTTTCTTTTCGAAGAATGTGTTGCTTTGTGAGGACAGTATCGTACCGAAGACGGGCCGCCACTTTTTGCCGCACGTGGGTCAATAAGTCCGGAAGATTCGGCTCGCAGATCGCAGGGGTTACTTTACCAACAATTACTGGTAACTGTTTAGGATTTTCCATAAGAGCAGTTGGCCACGACTAAACAGTTTTTGAAGTAGATTCCGTGTTTGTTTCAAGAACTCGAGTTTGGTGTCGGTTTCTGACACTGGAACTTGGATACTCCAAATACAGCCCGTAGTCTGATAGCTCATCATCTTGGAATCGGTGCTAATTTTGACTGGGGCATAAAAGGACTGTGGTTCTGATGTTCTTACGCGTTGACATTTATTAGCCCACGTAGGACGCGCCGCCCTGTGCCGAACTGGCGTGGCGTGGCGTGCGTGCGCTATGCTCTCTGTGCGCTGCCGTTGTACGTTAATCAGGGGAATTTATTTTCGCTACGTGCCGCCCGCCAACCAACCGCCGGGGGCTGGAACCGGGCGGCGAGGAGACGCTGCAAAAAGTTCTTAAGACGAGCCTTTGACGAACATCACGTACGTCCGCTCTGGCCCTGGCCCTCTGAAGGCGAAGCTATTTCGCGCTGCGAATGAAGTCGTTGAATCCCATTCCGAGAAAAGCATTTCTCACTTCCGACACGCCCGGCTCCCTGCACCGCCGCTCACGCTTCTAATCGGAAAGATATGCTCCCCAAAGCGAAGAAGAAAAAAAAGGGACGAGGAAGAAGCGAAAAATAAACAGAGACCGAAGCCACCGACACCAAACACGCACGACGAGGACGACGCCGACGACGCCACACTCAAGACTAATACGGGTATCAAACATTTTAACGCCATGTTTTGCGCCTTGTAAGTGTGATTACTCATGCTCGGTTCACCCGCTCACTCCCTGTGCGTGGGTGGGCGGTTTTTTGGGGGATGATGCCAATTTGCCAGCTCTAAAGTTTTGCTTTACCGTACTTCGCCGACTCCCAAAGCGGCTCCCATCAATCCGACCAGATACCAAGAATCATCGCCACAGTCACACACACCTCACCGCTTGACTCACGGCCGCGTGCCAGTTCCGCTCAATCGCCCACCCGCCCACCGGTGGAAATGCGCTTTCCCGAGAGCGGAAGCGAAACAATTCCCCAGCGAACAGCGCACAGCTCGCGCCGGTCAGGAAACAATGGACCCGAGCGAAACAATGCCCCACCCGCCCGAAGGCGCCCTAGCATCCCGGGAATTATGGGCTGTCGGGTTTCGGGATTTTTCCGGTTCTTCCCCATTCCACCCCCCACCGCCCCGCTGGTTTAGAATTCGGCCCACGAATTCTGTGGTTTTTGTGCTCACCGCGTTTTTCCGGCTTTTGTCGCGGCTCAAGTGTCGTTCGTTTGTTGCGCTACTGTTGCAATTGTGTTTTACTTTTGTGTGTGTGTGTGCTCATATTTTCTCTCTCTCTCTCATTCTCTCTGTTTCTGTTTGTCTTTACAGCGCCGCTATTCATCGACGGTGAATGACGGGCAATCAAAGGACGTGTGCTTCGACGCTCCCCGACCGACCGACCGACGGGGTTCGGTTTTCCCGACGGGCTGAAAAGCTGCTTGCTGTAGGCGGTGAAAAGTGTGCTCGACCCAGAGATACGTAGAAACGTGCTCGTACAGTGAACGTCGCGATTGTCACGGACCGATTCGGGGGGGGCCGCTGTGTTCTGAGCCCGTCGGTCGCGTGCATTTTCACCCGATTGCGGGACGCCGCGAAGTGCTGTTTTCCTTTCGGTCACGGTGCGCGCCCGCCCGCCCGCGTGTGTGTGTGTGGTGATTTAACCTTTCTTTCTTTGGTTCGTTTTTTTTTGCTTTCCGTCACAATCACAATTCAGTGTGCGGTGTTAAAAGTTGGCCGCATTTTTATTCGTTGTCCAGCCGGCCGATAGGCCTCCGTGTGTGGATGTCCTTCGGAGAAAAGAAGGTCCTTCGTCGTTGTGCAGTGTGCTAGAAAAAGAAAGAAGGCAGCGTGGGGCAGTTCCAACGGGAACGCAAGTGTGTGAGACCGGCGAACCGGGGAGTCGACGAAGTGTGCCCGGAAGGGATTAGTCGGTGGTTCCGTGTGCGTCAGGGTGGAAATCTTCAAAACATCCGATCCGGCCAGACAACACTGGGCGACCACCCCACCGTGTAGGGGTTCTTTCGTCACATAAAAGGTAAGATAGGCCGATATCCCGATATCCTGCGCCATTGAGCGCAATTCATTGGAACGTAGAACCGGTAAAAAGGGGCGCCTTTGAATGACAATTCTTTAGCCCCGAGTTGCAAATGTTTTTCACAAACAGCTGAGTAACTCAACTCAGTTACTATGAGTCAATTCATGTACCCTGAGGATACCGCTCGGGAAAACAACTAACCCTGACTTGTTTGGTTTGGTCCGAAACCGCCCGAAGAAATACGATCCGGTCCACGGATCCGATGCCCGGTCTCGTGCAGGTACTTCAAACACTTCTTCAATTGCTGGGCACCGGGGGTTCACAGAGTCGGCCTTAATAAACCATGGTTGTTTTCGATTCTTCGATTTTGTTTTTGGGAAAATTCGCACAAATATTTATGATCGGAAATCGGGCCCGAATGCTGGGTGTGGACCCGTTCTTCTCAGGCTCATGCATGCATGTAGAGGTCCCGGCCAGGTAGGCTACCCTTGTTCTCCCCGCAGGGTAGTCGTCAAACCGTGTCGCAGGTAGCATAAAACAATTCCGATCCATAAAGAAGAATAATTGAATTATTGATGGGAAATAACGGGCCCCGGGTTCCCGGGTCCGATGTCCTTTTATCGCTCGAGTACCAGAAACCAGCGCCGGGCCCATCGAGGTCGAATCCCCGGCCCGTGAGGCCCATCATCGTCCGTTCGCTGGATTGCTGTGGGCACGTTTTGATTTTCGGGCGATTATGGGCGAAAAATGGGTCTCCCCCCTCCCGAGGTCCGGGTCCGGGTTGCTGCCTCTGACAATTCCGGTGTCCCGCTGATGAAGGTGAAAGTGTGTGTGTGTGTGTGTGTGTGTGTGTGTGTGTGAGAAGTATGATTGGAAGCTCGATGTTTGAAGTTATTAATATTTATGACGGACTATAGGTGTTGGCCGGGGTCTGCCACAGAAGATTACCCGGAAAGCTCTCTCCGTACTTTCTGCCGCCCAAAAGTCGAGTCCGGTCCGGCTGGCCGAGAAGGGCATTAAAATTAGATGCTCTCGTCCCGCTCGTGCCCCTCACGCTGGGCTGGGGAATGTTGGAAAATTGAGTTGCCGAAGAAGGGCGTCCGGCAGCGAGCGGGAGTTCGGACCCAAAATATAGTGTGAATTATTCCGTAAGTTGTTAGGTTTGATTGACAGCAGCAGCAGCAGCAGCCGGGGCAGCCAGGATGCCGGCACTTGGTATCCCGATATGCCGCGCATGCCGCACGCAGTTCGTTATCGGAAAAGGTCGTTCGATTCCGGTTCCGGTTGAGCGGTTGAGCGCTACTTTTGAAGGCACAATAATCGTATGGCCCGTTCTGTTTCGTAAGGGGTGCGTTAATTTGGTCCTTCGTATTGTAGGCAATTAAAATTAAATTGTCAAACCTCGGGCAACATTCCAGCGTTCTTGCGCCTTGCTGCCGGATTGTTAGGACCCCAGACCAAGCTCCGTTCCACGAACACAAACAGTTCTGCTTCACCGAAAACTTGCTGCTGCTCCGGCTCCGGGTTTGTAAGAACATGTTGCGAAGATGATGCCGGCCTAGGCCTGGGGGAGTTCGATGTTGATCAAACTTTTCGAGCCCCACCCCCCAGGACGACGGGGCAGCTACATTTCTCAACACCTACACGTGTAGTGGAACTTTTGATTTATGTTGACGGTTTCCAGCTGTTTCACCGTGGAACAACTTTTCCCGGACCCCTTGTAGTTTGATAGTCTCTCTCTCTTTCAGTCGCAAAGTTCGCCGGAAATACACGGCCACGAACCAGAAGCAAGATCGAGTACCACCGTGGTGACCCCGAAATGAGCTCACCGCCGGGGGTGCTAAGTGTTGTTGGAGCCGGCGAATTGAGAACCGTTCGCAGCTTCGAGCGCACACCGCAGGGCGGATTTGCCTTCTAATCCTTCTTTTCCATTTTCGCGACGCAACGAATGACGGATGTTTTATTCACCGCCCAAGGCAGAAGGAGGACGTGTCGTGCCAATGCCCGGCCTGGCTGGCTGTGGTCGATTCATCAACAGGCATGACGTTTTCGTCTTCGTCGTCGTCATCGTCGTAGCGCAAGTGCCTCGTTAACCGCCGACCGACCACTCGCTGGTCGGAGTCAAGATTCCGCGAGATATCTTTCGGTGCCGATGCCGTCGAGTCGTGGGTCGGGCGAGCGAAACATGACGAATCGTTTAAATGGTAAACGATTTTTTATGCTCCCATTTCCAACTGGGTGGCTGGCTGGCTGGAGTTGGAGTTCTGCCCGAGGGAGCCGATATATTTAACGGTGACCTCAGTGACTGAAGTCAGCCCAGTCACACGCAGAGCTCGAGGGCGTTATCGAGACAAAGAGAGAGAGAGCACTGTGCTGAGCAGTACCGCCTTCGAAGCCGCCTTCTTCAATTGATTTGAACTTTCTTGATCCACGGCGCGTTGGTGACATCGTTGCATATTTCTGCTTTCGTGGCCGTTCCTGGGCAACGTCATGGCTTCTTCGTCTGGCTTTCTTTGGAACAACCGCGACCATCATCCACGAATCATCTACATCTTCAGGGCGCTGGTCTGAAAATCGTCTTACAAAGTCCACAAAAGTCCACCAGAATTCATGGGCCACATTAACGGTTGTGATTGTAAAAATCAATGTTGCTGCAACGTTGTTTGCCATTCGCCAATCGGTTCGTTTTCGACGTCTTTCCGATAAAACGTTTTATGCCGGAGCCGGAGAAAAAAAGAAACGATTCACAATCGCTTTCCTTGGCCCCTTAGTAAAGTATAAACAAAATGGCCAAATCCATGGCCGTGTAGACGACTCTCTCGAGCTCGTGCCGCCGGCATAAATATTTCGCCGCAGTGCCATAAACGATGACTCATTTTAATGAGCAAAGTTGTTATGGCCCAGCCCAGCAGCATAAGTGCAACCATTGTTTCTGCTCCGTCGTCCTCCGCTGGACGATGTTTGTTTGGGCCTCTTTTGAAGCCGACGCCGGAAGCGAGTTTAGAGCCATTAGCGAACGACTTGCGACCGATGATGGTCATACTCCGCGAGGACCAGGCCATGGGGTGGGGTCATCGATTGGGTAAGATTGTTATCGCGCCTTGTGACGCCCTCGGAGGTCTCAATATCCTAACACCTCCGCGATCCCTCCGATCGCTAAACAAAGTGGCCGACGCTATTTATGGCTCACGATTGGTTCGGGGAATCGTGACCAAAGCGGAACGCGCACTCGGTCGGGTTAACATCTCACCCTGGGTTGGGGTGATTTGCAAAAGATGCTTGGCCCTATGCTGTGCCGGCCCCCGGCGGGAGATGACGCCTCGTCCGGAGCGCGATAAGTGCTCCGATGGCCATTGCGTCATTGCATAAAGCTTAGTGCGATGCTCCGTGGTGATGGCCTCGGTCCGGCATTCCGGTCACGCCGGAACGATCCACTCGTTCCTGATTCTTCGTAAAGTGATTCTTCGTGTGCCCGATCGCCACCATCGATTACATTGGCGGTGACCCGCGCCCGGCACGGCACGGCACACGATGCTATCGTCGATTGTTGCCTCCGTCAAGCTCATATCAGCTCAGTTTACGACACTACGGAGCATATAACGCATGACGACGGCGACGTCGGCGATCGGTGACCGATTGCTGCTTTCCGGAACGCCCGGCTGCCCCGTTCCGCAGGCCGCTCGAGCTCTCTCGGAGCGAAGCGGTTCACGGAGCAGCAATAGCAATCATAAAACCGAAAAAGCATGCGAACAGCGTCGGATTCGTATCATGAAATTGTAAGCGACAGGGCCCCGGTACACGACGACGAAGACCGATTGCTGACTTACCGATTTTTTTTTTGCTTTGCTTCCTTCGGTCGACGACACTACCCGGCGTTGAGGTGGTGGTTCCGGGAGAGCATATGGAGCGGTAGACGACGACCGCCTACCGATGGGACACGGTTTTTGTGTTTGCACGTGATAAAATATTGTGCTGATAAGCAAATACTTGATACCATGCGAATGAGGCAAACGGCCTGAGTGGAGCGCGCGAGGTAGTTCATTTCCGGCCCGGTCGGTTGCGCCGTTCCCTTACACTACTGTGGCCGAAAACTATCGGGAATTGGCTCGATGTAACTTGAAAAATCTGTCCTTTTTCTTTTCATTCTAAATCATCGGCTTTATAATAACTCCTACTCTGTGTTTTGCCTCCTGTCTTAATTATTGACTGTAAGGTGTCCACGGAGCGGTTTCTTGAGTTAAGCAAACAGCCAGAAGCCACATGGTGCTATGGTTTGTCAATGTTGGAGTTGCGGAATACGATATGGGTCGAGTTTATGGCGAAATGATCAGCAAATGATCACAAAAATGGAAGTTGAAACATGGAAACGTAACATGGAAGTTGAAACAAAAATGGAACCTCTCCACAAATGCCTCAAATCTCAAAATCTTTGTTTTTTTGCATTGTATACCAAAAAACGACAATTATGCTTATTAAAATACCCACCTAGGAGGGAATGAGCTTTTCAAATATCGTACAGTTTGAGTTGAAGACTCAGCACTTTGGAAGAAAGGTTTTAATATTTACCAATTTTCATTAACCAAAATTGTATTTTTTAAATAAATGTGCTAAATTAACCTTTCGAATAAATGTTCAAATAGTTTATCTTAAATGGACCCTATATTTCAAATATTTAGAAAATAATGGAATATTTGTATTATTTGTTGACAGTTTCATCGGGACGAAAGAATTCATAATACACCAAACCCCGATAATCGAATACAACTGGTTCCCGTTATTTTTTGGCCACAGTAGTATGTGACCATGTGCCAAGAAAAGTAAGAACTTCTTCGGGTATTCTTGAAATATTCGTAACACTTTTCTTATAGCTCTACATTGCTATGGACACAACCTAGATACTCGTCCACTAATTAACTAGAGAGATGAAGAGGTTAACAGAGTCAAATCGCCTCACAATTTTAAAATCATCTGGGTTTTTTATGGCCTGAAACACAAATTTTAACACTCAATTTTGCAACATTGAAAAAGTTACATTTATTGACAGTATACACAAAGCAATTTGATTCATAGAAGTTCCCTCTCTGTTGGTTGCCGGAAATACGGATCCCAGAATGTTAGTGCTCACTCGACGATTTGTATGCCAGTATTAATTTTGACCCGTCGAAGTCCATGTGTCCCAGTATTTCTGGTAGTTGTTCTGGTCGTAAAAGTGTACCGGAAAAAGTCAGCGAAAACCCGGTAACCGACGCATGTTTCTGGTTCTTTTCCCAGGGCCTCCGGTTCATACGGG